>NC_034593.1:68906401-68918905 GCF_900095145.1 Mus pahari
AAAAAAAAAAGCCCACATCCAGATGGTTTCAGTGCAGAATTCTACCAGACTTTCAAAGAAGAGCTAATATCAATACTCCTCAAACTATTCCACAAAATAAAAACAGAAGGAACACTACAAAACTCATTTTGTGAAGCCACAGTCACACTAATACCTAAACAACACAAAGATTCAATAAGGAAAGAGAACTTCTGACCAATTGCTCTTATGAACATCAATGCAAAAATATTCAATAAAATATTCACAAACTGATCCAGGAACATATTAAAACAAAACCCCATCATCCATCATAATCAAGACTTCATCCCAAGAATGCAAAGACTGGAAACTTGGAATTCACAAGACACAATTCACAGACTACATGAAGCACAAGAAGAAGGAAGACCAAAGTGTGGCTACTTCAGTCCTTCTTAGAAGGGGAAACAAAATATTCATGGGAGGAGATACAGAGACAAAGTGTGGAGCAGAGACTGAATGAAAGGACATCCAGAAACTGCCCTACTTGGGGATCTATCCCCCACACAGTCTCCAAACCCAGACACCATTGTGGATGCTAACAAGAGCTTCCTGACAGGAACATGATGCAGGTATCTCCCGAGAATCTCTGCCAGAGCCTGACAAATATAGAGGTGGGTGCTCACAGCCAACTACTGGACTGAGCAAGTGGGCCTAAATGGAGGATTTAGATAAAGGACAGAAGGAGCTGAAGGGGTTTACAATCCATAGGAAGAACAACAATGTCAACCTACCAGAGCTCCCAGGTACCAAATCACCAACCAAAGAATACACATGGATACCCATAGCCCTAGTCCCATATGTAGCAGAGGATGCCTTTGTTGGTCATCAATGGGAAGAGAGGCCTTTGGTCCTTTGTGGGCTTGATGCTCCAGTGTAGGGGAATACCAGGGTCAGGAAATGGTAGTGGGTGGGTTGGTGAGCAGGGGTTTGGGAAGGGATAGGGGGGTTTTCAGAGGGGAAACTAGGAATGGGGATAACATTTAAAATGTACATAAAGAAAATATCAAATGAAAGAAAGAAAGAAAGAAAGAAAGAAAGAAAGAAAGAAAGAAAGAAAGAAAGATCAAGTTGAGAATTGACATGACATGAAAAAAGAAACAAAACAAAACAAAACAGAAATTCAAAACAATCCTGAACATTAAAAGAACTTTTGGAGAAATCACCATCCCTGACCTTAAGCTCTAGTACAGAGCAAAAGTGGTAAAAACTAAATATTTCTAGTACAGATACAGATGTTGATCAATGGAATTAAATAAAAAACCCAGAGATAAACCCACAAAACCATGAGCAGTTTTGGTAAAGAACCCAAAACCATACAATACAGAAAAGAAAGCATCTTTAACAAATGGTGGTTATCCAACTTGATGCTTACAAGTTGAAGAATGAAAATAGTTCCATATTTATGACCCTGCACAAAAGTAAAGTCAAGGTGGATCAAGGCCCTCAAAATAAAACCAGATATACTGAATATTATAGAGCAGAAAGTGGGAAATACCCTTGAAGGCATTGGTACGGGAGTCAGTTTCCTGAATAGAACACCAGTGCCTCAGGCTTCAAGATCAACTATTGACAAATGTGACCTCATAAAACTGAAAAGCTTTATGAGGCAAAGGTCACTGTCAGTAGGACAAAACAGCAGCCTATAGATTAAGAAAGGATCTTCAACAACCCTACATTTGAGAGAAGTTAAACAACAGTAACCCAAATAACCCAATTAAAAATGGGTCACACAGCTAAACTTAGGAATTTCAAATGGCTGAGAAGCACTTAAAGCAATGCTCAAAGTCCTTACTCATAAGGAAAATGTAAATCAAAACAACTCTGAAATTCCATTTTATGCACACCAGAATGGCTAATATAAAAACCCAAGTGATAGAACCAGCTGGCATGAAGGTGGAGCAAGGGGAACATGTCTGCATTGCTGGTGGGAATGCAAACTTGCACAAGCACTTTGGAAATCAATTTGCTGGTTTCTCACAAACATGGAAATAGTTCTACCCCAAGACCCAGCTCTATCATTCCTGGGAATATACACAAATGATGCCCCATCAAGCCACAAAGACACTTGCTCAACTATGGTCATAGTATCTTTATTTATAATACCCAGAAACTGGTAACAACCTAGATGTCACTCAACTGAAGAATATCCAGATAAAGAAAATGTGGTACAGCTACACAGTGGAGTATTATTCAGCTACTCAAAACAAACACATTAGAAATTTTGCAAGCAAATGAATGGATCTTGAGAATATCATCTTGAGTGTGGTAACCCAGTCCCAAAAGGACAAGCATACTCATGCTATACTTGACAAACCCAAAGAAACTAAACAAGAAGAAAGGCACAAGCAATGATGCTTCAATTTCATTTAGAATGTGAAATAAGAGGCAGAAGGAGAGAGGGAACTGGATGGACAAAAGGATGGGAAGATGAATGGGGGTTTTCAGAATCAGGTGTGGGGACTGACATGAGGAAAGTCAGATGGCTATGGGAATGATTGGAGATCTGCAACTGATGGGGGTCAGAAGGTAAGAGGCATCTTCCAGAAGAGAGAGAGACCTGGGATAAGGAAGGTAGCTAGGAAACAATGAGGGTGACCTTAGCTGTGACTCACTGCATTGGGGATATGGAACCTAAAGGTACCACCTCCTATAGCCAAGCAGTAACTCCAATGGAGCAATAGGTACACCAACCTGCCCACAGAAGTGTGACCCAAAATTTATCCTTTCTACAAGAAATGCAGGGACAGACAATGGAGCAGAGACTGAAGAAAGATCCAACCAATAACCAGCTGACCTTGAGACCTATCCCTTGTTCAAACACCAATCCCTGACACTATTAATGCTGTTATATTTGCAGACAGGAGTTTATCATGGCTGTCCTCTGAGATGCTCCACCCAGCAGCTGACTCAGACAGATACAAACACCCATAGCCAAACAGTGGCTAGAGCTTGGGAACGCTCATTGAAAAACAGGAGGAAGGATTGCAACCCCCTAAGGGAATAGGAACAAGAATAGCAACAGAGTCAATTAACCTGGGCAACTAGGAGCGCTCAGAGTTTGAACTACCAACCAAAGAATATACATAGGCTAGACCTAGGCCATATATATGAAGCAGATGTGCAGATTGGTTTTCATGTGGGTCCCTAACAAATGGAGTGGGGGCAATCCCAAAAACTGCTGCCTGTCTTCACATGAGTTAGGTTCTAATTCTTTTAGCTCTGCTGCCTTGTCTGGCCTCAGAGGGAGAGGAAGCACCTAGCCTCTCAGAAACTTGTAGTGCCAGGGTGTGGTGATACTGGGTGTACTGGCTAGTTTTGTGTCAACTTGACACAGGTGGAGTTATCACAGAGAAAGGAGCTTCAGTTGGGAAAATGCATCCATGAGATCCCACTGGAGGGCATTTTCTCAATTAGTGATCAAGGGGGAAGGGCCCCTTGTGGGTGAGACCATCTCTGGGCTGGTAGTCTTGGGTTCTATAAGAGATTAGGCTGTTCAGCCATCATTGGGAAGAGAGGCCCTTTGGTCTTGCAAACTTTATATGCCCCATAGAGGGGAACACCAGGGCCAAGAAGTGGGAGTAGGTTGGTAGGGGAGCAGAGTGGGGGAAGGGCATAGGAGACATGTAAATGAAGAAAATATCTAAGAAAATACTTAAAAGGAAAAAAAATTAAAAAAAAAAAGATTTCCAGAATACAAGGAAATAGCCTATTCTTAAAAAGCATTTTTATAAGTCCAGGTATAGACTGTGGCATATGTGTACCCATATGTGGGTATATGTACCAGAGGCTTTTCATGGAGATCTCTGACCAGGCCTGGTGTGAGAGTTCCAGCAAAAAGGAGAAAGTGCGGGCAGGGAGAGGAAGTCGTTTCCACCCCTTCTGCTGCTGCAGTTGGCACCACCTCTGAATCTGCAGTGTCTTCCAGGTTATTCTGAGCACTGAGTTGGGTTGGACTGGGCCAGTGAGAGGGAGAGACTGACTAGCCAGTGAGGAGTGCAGTAGAGCTTCAGGTGGCATTTCAGGAAAGCAGAATGTCACAGACCTTGGGCCCTCCCCTTGACATGGATCCCACTTTGGACCCGTTGTTGGGCCTTCTTTTCCTCAGGATACTCTCTACTTCCATCCTGGCAATCCCTTCAGACAGGAACAATCACAGGTCAGAGTTGAGTGTGGGATCATACTTTATGTTCTGTCTTCCTGCTGGAGATGTGCTCTATAATTTCCTTCTCCACACTGTAGAGCATTTTATCTATCTCTTGAATTCTGAGAATCTCTCACCTCCCAAGTCTCTGGTGCATTCTGAAGGGTGCCCCCAACCTCCTATTTCCAGAGGTTGCCCGTTCATATTCTTTTTGCTGGTCCACAGGGCTTCAGTCCTTTTCCCTCAACCAAAACCATATCAGGTTCTCTCCTCCCCACCCCCGCCCCAGTCCACTTTCCCTCCCAGATTCCTCCCTTTGTCCCTACTTGGGATTGATTTCTTCTTTCTCCCAAATGGGACTGAGGCATCCTCACTTGGGCACTTCAGCTTGTTGACCTTTTTGAGTTCTGTGGACTGTATCTTGGATATTCTGTATTTTTTTTTATTTGCTAATATCTACTTATTCGTGAGTACATACCATACATGTCCTTTGGGTCTGAGTTACCTCCCTCAGGATGACATTTTCTAGTTCCACCCATTTGCCTACAAAAGTCAGGATGTCCTCATTCTTAACAGCTGAATAGTATTCCATCATGTAAATAAACCACATTTTCTGTATTCATTTTTCTGTTGTGGGACTTCTAGGTTGTTTCCAACTTCTGGCTATCAAAAATAAGGCTGTTACAAACATAGTGGAACATGTGCCCCTGTGGCATGGTGGGGCATCTTTTGGGTATATTCCCAAGAGTGGTATTGCTGGGTCTTCAGGTAGATCTAGTTCCAATTTTCTGAGGAAACTACAGATTGATTTCCAGACTGGTTGTACCAGTTTGCAATCCCACCAGCAATGGAGGAGTGATTGTCTTTCTCCACATCCTCTCCAACATGTGTTGTAGCTTGAGGTTTTGATCTTAGCCATTGTATTGTTCTCTTTGTTTCTAGTTTGTTGACTTCAACCCTGAGTTTGAATTTTTTCCTGAGATCTAATCCTCTTGGTGTGTTTGCTTCTTTTTTTCTAGAATTTTCAGGTTTGCTGTTAAGTAGCTCATAATAGGATCTCTTGAATTTCTTTATGAAGTCACTTAATACTCCCAGAGAAGTTATACAGCTAATAATCAACTTCAGCAACATGTCTGGATATAAAATTAACACAAACAAATTAGTAGTCTTCCTCTATACATATAAGGCTGAGAAAGAAATTAGGGAAACAACCCCCTTCACATAACTACAAATAATATAAAAATATCTTGGTGTAACTCTAACCAAGCAAGTGAAAGATATGTCTGACAAGAACATCAAGTTTCTGAAGAAAGAAACGGAAAAAGACCTCAGAAGTTGGAAAGATCTTCCATGCTCATAAATCAGTAGGATTAACATAACAAAAATGGCCTCATTACCAAAAGCATAGGTTGAACAAGAGTGTTGAATAACTTGGACAACTGGGAGCTACTAGAATCTATGACAACAACCAAAGAACATACGTGGTCTGGTCTGAGGCCCAGACACAAATGTAGCAGAGGATTGTCTTGTCTCCTGTCAGTGGGAGAGGATAAATCTAGATTGTAGAGAATTAATGCTGCAGAGAAAGAAGACATGGGGGGATGTACCTTCTTGGAGGTGAAGGGGACCAATAGGGTGAAAATTCTGGAAGGGGGACCAGGAGGAGGAATAACATTTCGGATATAAATGATAACTGAATACACACATACACACACACACACACACACACACACACACACACATACCACATAATGCAGGGAAAGAGGACTAGACAAAGGATAGTCACAACAAAGAGAATGAAAAAATTAAAAGAAAGGTGTCCCAGAATAGTAGATCTCTCTGAAAGGTGAATGCAGGTAAATAAAACAGGAATGTGATGGTAGCCAGAAAGTTAGATGAAACACTCCTGAAAGCCACCAATTTGTGTAACAATAATTGTAACAGAAGTCAAATAAAGCATTCTGTGATTCAGATCATGTGAACATTTAAGCCTGATGTTAACCTTGAAGCATACTCTAGATTAGAAACTGACCATCATTTAAAAGAGCTAATGTGATGAGTACTCGCATATAAATGATGCTGATTATATAAGTTCATTGATTTCAATTTCTAAAGCAGCAAAGATGTTGTGAGCTTGTTACTCAAGCTTATTTGGAATAACCGACCTGTCAGCTTACATCAGAATTCCCATTATGCACATGAATAGTATAGAGAGACAGATGATAAATGCTGCAAGCTTCAGCTACATGTGTAGAGAAGATTTCATGCTAACAAGCCATATCAAAATAAAGAAATACAAGGAAATCTGAGAAAGATTTTTTGACAAAAAAAATAGAATCACATTGCATTTGACCAATAAATTTTATAATTCAACTCTATCTGTTATAATTATCAATATATTTGAAAATATAATATACCTTCATATCTGACTTATAAACTTTATTGTTAGATGCTGTTTTTGAAGATATTATAGTAGAAAAATTCCAAAAGAAAAATTAACCCAGATGATTTTATCATTTTTTATATACTTGGGAGTAAGTATATGTGCATATGTCTGTATATGAATATGCACATATAAAGGCAAGTGCCCCTAAGATGAGTGTTGGGTTTCCTGGAGGTGTAGTTCCAGGCAATTGTGAGCCTCCCAATTAGAGATTAAACTACAAATTCAACTCAGGTCCTCTGATAAGGCAGAGAGGGCTCTTAAACACTGAGATATCTTTCCCATCTAAATTAACCTGTTTCTATTTAAAACTTCATGAGAAGTATGACTGTCAATCTTTGGATATCAGACAGTCAATGCTATGCATCAAAATGTAAGATTGAAATAATTAATTCAAACTCTAATATCCATATATGCATATACTTAAAGTATATTTTAAAATGTAATATAATAGATACTGAAATAGAGGCAAAGTTATCGAATTTTGTCTTGTATTCATTTCACTTTATTTAATTTTTGTCTTTCCTTCTGAGATAGAAATTGAATACAAGATCATGTACCTACTAAACAAATGCTCTTTCATGGAGGATAGCCACATCTAATCTACTAGACTGAGAAGAAAATTCTACAGGAAGAACAACACGAGAAAACCAAAGCTTCTGAGAGTAGCTGTCTTTAATGCTTCCCAATCCCAACTCTCCAAATCTGACTCAGCCACTAACAAAGCAAATTTAGAAAAGACATTATGTAACCTCATGTCCAGTTGCTACTACAATTGCTGGGGGCAATAAATACCACAAGATGTGTACTCAGAAAATGATAAGCATAGACCATTATTTTGGGAAAGGAAATTGCAAGCAGTGATTATAGTTAGAAACCTTGATCATAGACCACAAGTAGAGAATCCTATTTGGCTCAATGTGTGGGCCAGTGAGACTAGAAAAGTTCAATTACAGTCACTTCAATAGAAAAAAACAATCCTGTTTCATTGTTTCCTCATTGCTCTCTAAATACAGATACTTCCATTCTCTTTGATCTTTTATCAACTATCTGCCACTGCTTATGATTTTTGCTTATTCAATTCAGAGTTGTGGTGAATTACCTGGCAACGCATACCCACTGATTCACTAGGGACACAAGCGTCATGGCAATGAAGAATCACTTTCTGATTGTAGTTAAGGTTCTTTCACCAAGATGGAACCCCATATTTGAAACTGCTATTGGAGAAGAACACACTTCTAGATAAAAGACCTAGGGAGAAACACCTATTATTACTCTAACAGTGAGGCACAGTACTAAACTGAGACTGTATCATTTATTATAGAAATAGGTTAGTACATCTCTCAAATTGTGCAAGTTTCATCTTTGCAGCAGATGGCAATTAGCACATAATCCTATCTTTTAAAGTTACATGTTGAGTTTAATTGCAAGATCTTTCATAATTAAAAAAAAATCCAAGCCCCACAATTGAAAATCAAGGCAAATTTAAAGAGGCTAAATTAAAATTATACTTATATATGAGTTGCAGATATTTCCCTGACCATTTCAGCATATGACTTAGTTAAAGATTTCTATTGTTGTAATAAAACACCAAGACCTAAAAATCTTATAGAATAATGGGTTTATCTTATAACTTTCAGGTCACACTTCATTCCTCACAAAAGTCAAGGAAGGAATCTGGAGGTAGGCGCTGATATGGAGCCCATGAAGAAAAGATGCTTACTGGCTGTGTTATGTTGTTTTTCCAAAGAACCCATAGCAAACTAGGCCCTTTCACATCAATCAGCAATCAAAAAATGCAAAGCAGGCTTACCCACAAGCAAATTTTATGGAGGCATTTTCTCTTTTCAGAGCATGTCTTTCTAAATAAGTTTAACTAGCCAAAACATTATAAAAACAATAAAATGACAAAATGCTTATGTGTAAAAAAACATTTTTTTTAAACATTTCTTGAAATAGTAATTTTTACTCGGGAAAACGCTATTCAAATGTGTGTGTGTGTGTGTGTGTGTGTGTGTGTGTGTGTGTGTGTGTGCCAGGAGCCATCAAAAACCTAAAAAATGAGCAGGCAATGTTCCTGAGATGGTTCTGCCATGGATTAGACTCTACAATGGATTTGCTCCTTCAGGCAAGGCCCAGGGAGATTTCATTTTAGGAAAGATTCTTGCCATTAATATGCTTTTCCTATTTTGTTACACACACAAACACACACACACACACACACACACACACACATACACACACATATCAATCACTAGGTATTAGCCTACCGTTTTAAGTGGAGTTCTACAGAAAAATGAAAATGTGTTTTCTTATAGTGATGCTATATAGACAAAGAAATAACTTCTAATTCTTAATGGTGATCCTATATGAATTCTTAAAATTATATTAGTAATTATTATGGTCTTTTATAATAAACTGCTAATAAATCCTTTCTGATGTCAAAACTGCATTGAGAACTCTGTAAGGCTTTAAGTGTCATCAGTTAATTGCTTCTGAGATAGTAAGTAGGCATCTGCAATTTAGAGCACATTCCAAAATTGCTCTAATTTTGTAAAAACCAAAGGTAATAAAAAGGGAATTAGTGATTTGCTATAGGTACAAAGACAGAAGATAAAATCTTGACTTGGTTTATCTATACAAAACTTCACTAATAACATAGTTACAATAATTATGGTTTTTAACCCTCCATGAACCTGTAGAACTGGTGACAGATGACGAATGCTTAGCAAGATGTTTACTCTTAATGGATATGCATGTAAACATTCTCTGTTGTAAACATCTTATTCAATTTATGTTTGAACTTATAGTGAACTTTTGTAAAAACAAACAAACAAACAAAACAAAACAAAAAGGAGGATGCTTGGAAAAAACATGTGATCTATTTTCTAAGAAGGTGAAAAAGACAAGGAGGATGATATAAAAAGACATTGGATGATATAAAATGGGAGAGAAAGCACTGGGAGGAAGAGCATTGTTACATCAGAGCAGGAGGAGAGAGGAAGTTTAGAAGGATAATGCAGAGTGGAATAACTTAGAAAGTATTAGAAAATATATTTAAAAAATGCATCAGCCCCTCGCCACCTTGGGTGCAAACTCCATGTACAGTCCCACAGTAACCAGAGAACTCTGCACCACAGGTACTCTAGCACACACAGGATTGTGGGATCACTGGTATGTGGAACTGGATATCTGTTCCAAAACAACCCAGAGGGGTTTGTGCCAGCAGGAACAGGGACACAGGAAACTGGTCCGACCAGTGGCTGGGGCTCATTCAGGTCAACACCAGCACCATGCCAACTTGGGCGCAAACTCAGTGGGCAGTCCCAGGGTCCCCAGAGGACTCTCATTACTGCAGGCACCCTAGCACACCCAGGATCTTAGGATCACTGAGGAGAATTGGTCTCCAGAGAGGTCTCTGACCCCAGAAGTCACGTGAGAGAACCTTCTTCTATCACAGGTCTCCCAGAAACCAGTCCACACAAGAGAGAACACTAGCCACAGAAGCAACAGAGCCTCTTGGACAGGGTCCCTTAAGGCATTCATCTTCAGCCAGGAGGTGGATCTGAACTCCAGACATCTGTGCACCTTCACTGCAAGAGGAGAGCTTGCCTGCAGAGAGTGTTCTGACCAATGGGACTCAGGAGAGAGTTGGACTTGCAGGAGTGCTGACAGAGGCAAACAGAATCACAGGATGAACAAGCTCCAGCCAGAGACAGCTAGAACATCTAACACCAGATATTACTAGACGGCTAAAGGCAAACATAAGAATCCTACTAACAGAAATGAAGATCACGTGGTATCATCAGAACCAAGTATGCACACCACAGCAAGTCTTGGATACCCCACACACTCAAAAAGCAAGATTCAGATTTAAATCATATCTCAAGATGCTGGTAGAGGATTTTAAGAAGGGCATTAATAACCCACTTAAAGAAATACAGGAGAATATTGCTAAATAGATAGAAGGCCTTAAAGAGGAAGCACAAAAATCCCTCAGAGAATTACAGGAAAACGCTGCTAAACAGGAAGAAGACCTTAAAGAGGAAACACAAAAATCTCTTAAACAATTATAAGAAAACACAACCAAACAGGTCATGGAATTGAACAAAACCATCCAAATCCTAAAAAAGGGAAGTAGAATCAATAAAGAAAGCCCAAAGTGAGACAACTCTGGAGATAGAAATCCTGGAAAGAAATCAGGAACCATAGAAGTGAGCATCAGCAACAGAATACAAGAGATGGAAGAGAGAATCTCAGGTGCAAAAGATTCCATAGAGAACATGGACACAACAATCAAAGAAAATGCAAAATATGAAAAGATCCTAATTCAAAACATCTAGGAAATCCAGAACACAATAAGAAGACCAAACCTAAGGATAGTAGGTATAGATGAGAATGAAGATTTTCAACTTAAAGGGCCAGTAAATATCTTCAACCAAATTATAGAAGAAAAATTCACTAACCTAAAGAAAGAGATGCCCATGAACATACAAAAACTTACAGAAATCAAAATAGACAGGACAAGAAAAGAAATTCCTCCCTACACATAATATACAGAACAAAAAATGCACTAAATAAAGAAAGAATATTAAAAGCAGTAAAGAAAAAAGGTAAAGTAACATATAAAGGCAGACTGATTAGAATTACTCCAGACTTCTCACCAGAGACTATGAAAGCCAGGAGATCCCAGACAGATGTTATACAGACCAGAAGAGAACACAAATGCCAGCCCAGGCTACTATACCCAGCAAAACTCTCAATTACCGTAGAGAGAGACAACAAAGTATTCTATGACAAAACGAAATTCACACAATACCTTTCCATGAATCCAGCCCTTCAAAGGATAATAAAGGGAAATTCCGATGCAAGGAGGGAAATTATGCCCTAGAAAAAGCAAGAAAGTAATCCTTCAACCAACCTAAAAGAAGATACCAACAAGAACAGAATCCCAACTCTAACAACAACAACAACAACAAAAAACAGGAAGCAACTATCACTTTTCCTTAATATCTCTTAATATCAAAGGACTCAATTCCCCAATAAATAGACATAAACTAACAGACTGGCTATGTAAAAAGGACCCAACATTTTTGCTGTATACAGGTAAACCACCTCAGGGACAAAGACAGACACTACCTCAGAGTAAAAGGCTGGAAAACAATTTTCCAAGCAAATGCCCTGAAGAAACAAGATGGCATAACCATTCTAATATCAAATAAAATCGACTTCCAACCCAAATTTATGAAAAAAGACAAAGAGGAGCACATAATACTCATCAAAGGTAAAATCTTACAAGATGAACTCACAATTCTGAATATCTAAACAGGAAGAAGAGCTTAAAGAGGAAACCCTTGCATTCTCCAAATGCAAGGGCATCCACATTCATTAAAGAAACTATAGTAAAGCTCAAGGCACACATTGTGCCTCATGAAATAATAGTGGGTAACTTCAACACCCCACTCTCATCAATGAACAGATCCTGGAAACAGAAACAAAACAGAGACACAGTAAAACTAACAGAAGTTTTGAAACTAATGGTTTTAACAGATATCTACAGGACAATTTTCCTAAAACAAAAGGATATAACTTTTCTCAGCACCTCATGGTACCTTTTGCAAAATTGACCATATAATTGGTCAGAAAAGATACCTCAACAGATACAAAAATATTGAAATTATCCATGAATCCTATCAGATCATCACAGACTAAGGCTGATCTTCAAAAAAAATAAATAATAGAAAGGCAACATTCATGTGAAAGCTAAACAACACTCTACTCAATGACAACTTGGTCTAGGAAGAAAGAGAGAAAGAAAGAAAGAAAGAAAGAAAGAAAGAAAGAAAGAAAGAAAGAAAGAAAGAAAGAAAGAAAGAAAGAAAGAAAGAGGGGAGGAGGGAGG
>NC_034593.1:68920174-68933629 GCF_900095145.1 Mus pahari
AGTCAAAATATCACTATTTGTAGATGATATGATAGTATATGTAAGTGACTCTAAACCTGATAAAGAGCTTCAGTGAAGTAGGTAGATATAAAACTAACTCAAACAAATCTGTGACCTCTCTCTACACAAAGGATAAACAGGATGAGAAAGAAATTAGGGAAACAACACCCTTCACAATAGTCACAAAAAATATAAAATGCCTTGGTGTGACTCTAACTAAGGAAGTAAAATATCTGTCTGGTAAGAACTCAAGATTGTGAAGAAAGAAATCAAGGTAGATTTTTGATGAAAAGATCTCCCATGATATGGATTGGCAGGATTAATATAGTAAAATTGGCTATCCTGCTGAAAGCACAGATTAAATGAAATCCCTGTCAAAATTCCAACTCAGTTCTTCAGTGAATTAGAAAGGGCGATTTGCAAATTCATCTGGAATAACAAAAAACCTAGGATAGTAAAACTCTTCTCAATGATAAAAGAACTTCTGGTGGAATCACCACACCTGACCTCAAGCTGTACTACAGAACAATTGTGATAAAAACTGCATGGTACTAGTACAACAACAGATAGGTACATTAATGAAATAGAATTGAAGATCCAGAAATGAACCCACACACCTATGGTCACTTGGTCTTTGACAAGGAGCTAAAAACATCCAGTGGAGAAAATAGAGCATTTTCAACAAATGGTGCTGGCACAACTGGAGGCTATCATGTAGAAGAATGCAAATTGATCCATTCTTATCTCCTTGTACAAAGCTCAAGTCTAAGTGGATCAAGGAACTACACATAAAACCAGAGACACTAAAACTTGAAGAGGAGTAAGTGGGGAAGGCCTCAAATAAAAATTTAAAAACTGGGGAAAAATTCCTGAACAGCAATGGCTTGTGGTGTAAGATCAAGAATCCAAAAATGGGACTTCATAATATTGCAAAACTTCTGTAAGGCAAAAGACAAGGTCAATAAGACAGGAAGGCCACCAACAGATTGAGAAAGGATCTTTACCAATCCTAAATCTGATAGTGAGCTAATATCCAATATATACAAAGAACTCAAGAAGCTGGACTCCAGAAAATCAAATAACCCTATTTAAAAATGAGGTAAAGAGCTAAACAAAGAATTCTCAATACTGAATACTGAATGGCTGAGAAACACCTGAAAAAAATGTTCAGCATCCTTAAACATCAGGGAAATGCCAATCAAAACAACCTCGAGATTCCACCTGACACCAGTAAGAATAGCCAAGTTCAAAAATTCAGGTGACAGCAGTTTCTGGTGAGGATGTGGTGAAACAGGAACACTCCTCCATTTCTGGTGGGATTGCAAGCTTGTACAACCACTCTGGAAGTCAGTCTGGCAGTTCCTCAGAAAATTGGATATAGTACTACTGGAAGATCCATCAATACCTCTCCTGGGCACATACCCAGAAGATGTTCGAACTTGTAATTAGGACACATACTCTACGCTCTTCATAGCAGCCTTATAATAGCCAGAAGTTGGAAAAAACACAGATGTCCCTCAACAGAGGAATGGATACAGAAAATGTGAACATTTACACAATGGAGTACTACTTAGCTATTAAAAACAATTAATTTATGAAATTGTTAGGCAAATAGATGTATCCTGAGTGAAGTAACCCAATAACAAAAGAATACATATGATATGCACTACTGAGAATTGGATATTTGTCCAGAAACTTAGAATACCCAAGATACAATTTGCAAAACACATGAAACTCAAGAAGAAGGAAGACAAAATTGTGGATACTTTGTTCCTCCTTAGAATGGGGAACAAAATGCCCATGGAAGGAGTTACAGAGACAAATTTTGTCGCTGAGACTGAAGGAAGGACCATCCAGAGCCTGCCTCACCTGGGGATCTATTCCATCATCAGACAACAAACCCAGACACTATTGTATAAGCCAGGAAGATTTTGCTGACAGGACCCTGATATGGCTGTCTCTTGTGAGGCTATGCCTGTGCCTGGCAAATACTGAAGTGGATGCTCATAATCATCTATTGGACGGAACATAGGGCCCCCAATGGAGGAGTTAGAAAAAGTACTCAAAGAGCTGAAGGGGTCTGCAACCCTGTAGGTGGAACAACAGTATGAACTAACCAGTACCCCCAGAGCTCAGGTCTCTAGCTGCATATGTAGCAGAAAATGGCCTACTTGGCCATCATTGGGAAGAGAGGCCCCTTGGTCTTGCAAAGGTTCTATGCCCCAATACAGGGGAACGCCAGGGCCAGGAAGCAGGAGTGGGTGGATTGGGAAGCAGGGCAGGGGGAGGTTATAGGGGACTTTTGGGATAGCATTTGAAATGTAAATAAAGAAAAGATCTAATTAAAATAAAGAAAATATAAAAAAATTAAGTGAGAAATATGCAGAAAGAAAAAAATTGAAAAGGCCAAAAAAGAAGCTGAAGAGAAAGCAGAAGGCAGAGGCAGAATTCCCCTTACCATTCAACTGAACAATCTCTTCTTAATCGAAGGCAGACTTAGTCATACTAAAGAGAACAAAGCTTTCTTCTTACATACTTGGTTTTAATTCATTTAGCAGTAAAATTGTAGATGCTTTTATTTTCTCTATGCAACAAATGTTGTAGCTCATTTTTCATCTATAATTAATGAGTTCTTTCTGTACTGGTGCTTCGTCTTTTGCTCTCTCTCTCTCTAGATAGATAGATAGATAGATAGGTAATATATATTATATATATATTATGTATATTATATTATGTATATTATATATTGTGTATATTATATGTTATATATTATATATTATGTATTATATATTATATATATACACACACACATACACATATGTATGTATGTGTGTGTCTGTGTCTGTGTTTGTGTATGTGTGGATGTATGGCTGTTTGTGTGTGTATATGGATGTGTGTGTGTGTATGTATGTGTGTGTAAGTATGTAACATAACAGAAGTATGTTCATAAGGCCCAACTTGTTAGAATGAAAATGTATCAATGTGTATTTATGAATCTGTGTATGAATTTATGTGAGTTTAATTGAAATGTGCTTGTATAATCTGTTTTTCCTTCTGTGAGCATGAATCTCTTCTTATTCAACAGAAGTTTAATGATCTAAAATTTCCCCTAGCCTGATAAGGGGAAAGGCACCTCAACTAGTGGAAAAGGGCTCTAGCAATTAATCCTTTATACAATTCCCTGTTGTTTTAAGTTGAGGTGCTAAATGCTAGAGACTGCAGTTTCTGCCCTCAAAGGGACTAAGGCAGGTCAGCTACAGTAGCAAAGTGACTTAGAGTTAAGATAGGTAAACCTTTTATTATTAAACAGAAACCCAAAATATCTTATAAGACCAAGTCTTACTCCAGAAGAAAGAACAGCCAGGGCTGGCTTCTCTCTCTCTCTCTCTCTCTCTCTCTCTCTGTGTGTGTGTGTGTGTGTGTGTGTGTGTGTGTGTGTGTGTGTGTGTGTGCTTATGTGTGTGTGTGTTACTGAGGACTGAAACCAGACTTCTGTATAATACACAAACCTTCTACTACTAGGCTATGCTATAGACCAAACAATGGGTTTTCTATTTAAAACAATACATATATTTATTAGTTACATTATGTTCACTGAATACATTTATTTTTGAATATTTGGAGATTTAGTAACATTATAAGACCAGATAATATCTTCTGTTAAATAGTCTTAGTATTCAATTAAGTTTGGATTTTGAATGGAAAATAACAACAAAATATTTTGTAATTTTTTTAAATCCAGAATCAGTATTTATTTATTCTGTGATCTTGGATTAATGTTTAAATAATTTTATTTATAATTCATTTTCTATATTAGTTCTGAATGTAGACAAATATAATAGAATTACACTTTATTAAATAGTTAATTAACTCTTTGCTAAAGAAGATAAATACTTATAGACAAATCCAGCCTTACTTGATTCTAAGAAAAATCTCCCTGAGCCTGAGAGAAACTATTTCTTAACATCAACAAAAGGAAACACAACTTCACACACAGGGAGAGAGCTAGGACAAGCCTTACAGCCTGGGAGACGGGAACCATGCTATCTATTAGCAGAGTGGAAACTGGTGCCATACATTGATGTTATTACTTGTAATATAAACTCTAGAAGCTCATGGAAATCTGGAGGTACTGAGAAGAAAGTAAATTTCTCACCTGGCTCTGATCTTACTGTTTTCTTCCTCAGCTTCATAAAATTCTATATTCAGTTTTCTTTTAAACATTCCTAGTCATATATTAGGGCATTTTCTATAAGTGACAAGTATTTATTTTCATTCATTGTTCTGAAGCACCCAGTTTTCAATATATCCTGCAACACAGAGTATGACTTTAATATTTTATAATAAATAAAAGCAATATTTCAGACGTAAGGATAGGCAGCTTTGAAAAATTTTTACGAATGTATTTGTGATGTAAGATCAATCAAGCTTAGATACCTGAATGGATGTACACTTTTATTTTAATTTTTAAAAAGGAAGCATTCTTTTGTTTAATACAAAAATTATATATACTACACATATTCATTGCCAAATACTGAAAATGTTAATAATATGAAACTAAAGGTTAAGTTGACAACAATTTTACTACAGAATTAACTACCATTATTTATTGATTGTACTCAATATTGGGACCCTTATCTTGTTTCTGTGTAGAAATACAGTCTACAGACTATATTTGTATATATGTTTGTGTGATTTGTGGCACGTTATACTTATTTGTGCTCAATTATGTTGTAGGTGCAAGCAAAAAAATACAAGATGTAATTTTATTAATTTTTCTTCTCCTGCTTATACAATTGTTCCAGTACTCCCAAATTACATTTTCCTAGTTGTTGAAGCATCCCACATGGTCAGCAGGGAGTCTAGAGAACTTGTTTTCATGTACATTGGGTAGTGTTTCTGCCAACCCTAAAGCCTCTTGCTCAGCTTGCTGCTGTTTACCATTCAAGTTCTGTAGGTTGTGGATCTATGCAAGCCCTGCTCCATCCAACTCCATAACAACACTGCACAGCAGTGATTGTGATGCACTGTCTTCCCACATGAAGTCTTAGTGTCAGCTGTCTTTAAAGCAAAGCTTCTGTTTTTCTCAAAGATCAAAAGGTCTTCTGCAAAATGTCTACTCTCATCATAAGCATTTCTCTGGTATAAATGGTTTCTCATTAATTTTCACTGAGTTTATGGGCAGTCTGTACTTTGCTTTCAAGTAAATACTCAGTATATTACCAACATGAAAATCATGGAGTGTAGGGAGTGTGATCATCTATTAATAGACCTTTAAGTACCTGCATCCCAGGTATTTGACTAGACATGTAAACACATAATTTTTGAAGGAAAATAACTTTTTCACAACAGTTGAATTGAAAGATCATACTTACCACAATAGTTCTACAACTTATGGTTTGTTTTAATTTGCTGTAGAATTGTTTTATCTTCATCAACATTTAGCTCTGGATCTGGGATATGGGTCCTAGTTAAAAACAGTTAATAGCCAAATTAAGCTCTTTCAAAGGACCTCAGATAATTTCCCAGGAGTAACAGGCGGCTCAAAACCATCCTTATCTTCACTTCTGGGCAATCTGACACCCTTTTCTGACCACTACAGGTAGCATACCTGTGTATACCTTTACCACATGTACCTCATAATCCATAGATGGATAGATAGATAGACAGACAGACAGATAGATAGATAAATAGATAGATAGATGATAGTTAGAGTACAGAATACTTAATCAGTGCCAAATGTGATCATGAGTCTAGCACTGCTTCCAATATGAAACATTTATAGAAGGTTTCCTGTGAATCCCACACATAGAAGGCCCATCATTTCCTTCTAAAATTCGGGTATAAAAATTTGAAGAAGAAAATGTGCCATTCACATTTCTTACATGGAAAACTGAATCTATCATAGCACAGTTTGAGAAATTTCTAGGTCAGACTGGTATTGAGAGAAAAAAATATAAATTCTACCAGACATATTAGAGGATATCCTTGTACAAATTTTAAGAAGAGATACCCTCAATTTATGGCCTGCTGATCTTTATAAGGATGCTTTACAATGGAATTGTATATTTGATACCTTATTCAAAGCAATCCAAGTATGATTCAGAAATAAGGATTAAAGACAGCAAATGCATACAAAAAAGTACCAAAAAAGTTACAAGAAAATTCTAAATAAGTGAAAACTAACACAGACATATAGAATCAAGGCAAAGACATTAGCATACAAAAATATAAAACTGAAAGGGTGCTGCAATGGAAAGGAGCATTGTGTGTACGAAGGATCGAGGGAAAATTAAAGCATAAAACTAAGAGGAAGAGAATATGATTGGTACTGAGATGGCTAAAGTGGGAGTCATTGATTAGGTTTTTTTTTTTAATTAGATATTTCTTTATTTACATTTCAAATGCTATTCTGAAAGATCCATATACCCTTGCCCCACCCTGCTCCCCCACCCACCCACTCCCACTTCTTGGCCCTGGCATTCCCCTGTTTTGGGGCATATAAAGTTTGTAAGACCAAGAGGCCTCTCTTCCCAATGATGGCCGAATAGGCCATCTTCTGCTACATATGCAGCTAGAGACACAAGCTCTGGGGGTACTGGTTAGTTCATTTTGTTGTTCCACCTATAGGGTTACAGACCCCTTCAGGTCCTTGGGTATTTTTTTCTAGCTCCTCCATTGGGGGCCCTGTGTTCCATCTAATAGCTGACTGTGAGCATCCACTTCTGTCTTTGCCAGGCACTGGCATAGCCTCACAAGAGACCACTATATCAGGGTTCCTTCAGAAAAATCTTGCTGGCATGTTCAATTCCTCCTTAGAATAGGGAACAAATCACCCATGAAAGGAGTTTCAGAGACAAAGTTTGGAGCTAAGATGAAAGGATGGACTATCCAGAGACTACCCCACCCGGGGATCCATCCCATCATCAGCCACCAAACCCAGACACTATTGCACATTGTATTAGTTAAAACCATAGAAAAGAGGTTCAAAAGTATGTGTATTTATCACCATTCTGGAGCCAGGTTGAGGTCCTTTATACAAGATGAGTCAAGTCCACTCTGATAATCTGATAATGAATTTGGGGGACAGCAATCAGCTGTAGATTAGTAACTGAGGACAATGCAAAAGTAAACTGATGAGAGAAACCAAGGAATTTATTAAAACAGAGAAGCAAGTAGCTACTGAGCATAAATATGAAGCAGGGCAACTCTGCTGGATGGCACGATCCATCTACCTGGTCCATGCAGCTTGAACAGCCAAGACAACGACACTTGGTTTCTGGTGTTGTTTGATATGCTGGACAGGTGAAATTGAATTGCTATGGAATTTAAACTTGATTAAGAGAATATCAGTGATTATGTAAGTGGTGTAGTGGAAGATAGTCTGGTCACCCAAATGATTCCTAAAGCTAATTTTTTAAAATTACAGCTTTTGACTATAATGATTTAAAAAGGACTTAGAAAAAAGAATAATTCAAAACCACAGGAGAAAGACAAAGAAAATCTTGTTAAGATTATCTATGCATGAAGGGATTCTGCCAGGAGGCCCCTCAGGAGAAATTGAGAGAGCCTCTCTCTGCTCTTTAAGGAGGCCTGTGGCTAGTTAATATTGGTGTTATAACTTCATCCTCTATAAAATGCTGTGACCTTTCCTTTGAGGAAAATCTTCAAAGAGAGCTGTGAATGTAGTGCTTTAATTAAGCTAATCCTTCCTTTATATCTCTGATCTTATATTTGAATGTGTCCTATGGTAAAGTATCTATGGTACAAAAATACTTACAGTCTTTTTTATTATGTATCTTTGAAATGTACATTATATGAAACAAATTTATCACAATAGCTCAACATAAATAAATGACCCTAATGTTTACCAAAATGCCATCAACTATATGAGCAAATAACATATCCACAGGAAAATGTGTATATGAATGTGTATGTGTTATTACTTAAAATAATTCACACAGATTAAAAAGTGTGAGTATCACTCATCTATCTGGTAAGTTTCAGTAAATCAAGTATCTGTCTAGGGCTTAATGATGTGGATCACTTGAAATTAAACTTTGAAATAGCAGTTGGACATTGATGACATGTGAATAAAGAAATAAGAAATTCCTTTAAACATCAAGGCTTTGCAAGCATATGACATACCAAGATTTTGATGACCCTGGTGCTGTAAGAGACAGCCTCACTTTGCTTTGTCACCCATTTTGCACATAGTTTCCAGGTAGAGCATCAATTCTGGTTAAGTGCTTCCTAGTTACTGTCCCTTATTATGACCACTAACCAGAATGTTTGCTTCAATCATGCTCATTTAAACAATGTCACTAATGTGTTTATAGCAATATGAAAATGTAGGTTTCTTCTGCCAGTATTTTGGATAGTAATATTTACTACAAGTGCTATGAAAAGAGAACAATTTCAGTGAGAAATGAGGATTCTATAACAAATTTTCACTGACTTATGCCGGTCCCATGTAAATATAAAACAAACTGTGAAGCACTGACAAAATTAGGTTTTATTTGAGTGAAGAGAACTCATTTTACTGTACATCAGAGAAAAATAACTCCAGATAATATAATGACTTTTATATGTCAATATCTAATACATACCAAAAAGGTACAAATGGAACTTTCCTCTGATGCCTAAGGGGGAAACATCAATTTCCCATATCTTAGTAAACAACAAGATAATTGGAGGTAAAGCAAAAGTAGTAACTATGTCACCCAGAAAGAGAACATACTGCAAGACAAGAAGTTTGCAAGGCTTGGTGTGATTAAAAAAAAAGAAAGAGAGAGAGAGAGAGAGAGAGAGAGAGAGAGAGAGAGAGAGAGAGAGAGNAGAGGAGAAGAGAAGAGAAGAAAAGAAAAGAAAAGAAAAGAAAAGAAAAGAAAAGAAAAGAAAAGAAAAGAAAAGAAAAGAAAAGAAAAGAAAAAAGAAAGTAAAAGAAAAAGAAACACAGATGGGATGAAATGACACAGCAGTCTCCTTGCCTGTCTGAAGGAAAGGGAAAACCTGTCAACAGTATAGGGAAATGTCACCAAATGTCAGAAAGAGAACTTCCATAAACTAAAGAACATTTTCCTAGAGATAAAGCTTTCTGCACAAATCTATTGAAACTCTATAAATCAAATGCATGAAACCTGGAGCCCTCAATAGGCAAGAATGTCAACATTAATAATCAGAGTCAAATAAAAATTCCAAAAGCAGGTTAGAATTCTACCAGAGGAAGGTGGAGAGCAGTGAAGCACAAGAAAAAGAAATAATACTTTGCAGAGTCACTAGAAACATTAGGGTGGGTAGGAAAGGAATCCCTATTCTGTGTTGGTTCATTTCTGTGACCTTCTATTGAGACTACATGCCAGTCCCTTTGCTTACTCCTTACGAAGTGACATCACTTTTTCCTCACAATAGTCGTTTTACAACTGTGTAGCTCTTTTCGATTAGAATCAAGAAGAGTAGAAAAGTTGCTTGTAGAAACTGACCAAATTCTGAAACATGCTTGAAGGGAGAACACATTATTTTGAAATACATTGAGTATCTTCATTCCCTTGAATTGTAGCTCTGCACTTCTCACCATGTATTTAGATAGTAATATTGTGCATTTTTATGCATATAAACTGAGACTTCAGAATCAGTTTCGGTTGTTTCAATGTATAAAATAATGAACAAATATTATAGACAAGGTATAATTCTGCAAAATTGTTGAAAAGCAGAGCTGCTTTGCAGTTGTGAAAATCAGATCTATTCCAATCTGTTAATAAACAGCAAAAGGTTAGGTGCTAGCAATTGGCCAACTTGACCCCAATATAAATTCTTTTTAGGTCCTGAAGAAGGAGTGTTGATTTAGTTATGCACAATTTGATCTCTGTTCAGGACTGTGTGAAAGTAGCCAGGAAAACCGTAGAAAACATTTGAAAAAGCATCACGGTTTTGTTTTAGCTCAGCCTCTGCTAAGATGTATCCTGACAATAATTAGTCAAAAGTATAATTGCTGAAGGCCACTGTATAATGAAACGGTGTCATCTGCATAGAGACGGATAATTATCTTCTAATTTATGGTGTTAGGAGATTGCCTTTGAATTTTTAAATCAGCAAATGAGTTGTCCAACTTATTTTCTACCCAGCATTGATCATATTCACAATATGGCCTCCTGGGTGACATCACTCATTACCTAATGCAATTCTGAGATGATGAAGAGTTAGTAGGATATTACCACTTCAGTGATGTTGCAAAGATCAAGGTATTCATCACAGTCACTTGGTGAAAAATAAAAACACATAAAACCAGACCTGAAATTCTCTTGGAGCATGGAAAGCTAAGAGTGTCCTGATCTTGTACATGGCTGCAAAGCTCTTCTTCACTCCAGCCATATTATAAACTATGAAAATTACTCTCTGGGGAGAATGAAGCTTCTTTGGAGTATAAAATTAAAATGGCTTTTCCATAAAAATAGCAGTAGCTATCTCCAAAGACAACTATGATGTTCTACCTGCATGAATACTTTTAGAACTTATCAAAATATCAGATGGAAAGTGCAGGTCCACTTTCTTTATTCTGAAACTACACAAATATGCACACTCATCATTTATTCATGTCCACATGTGTTTGAAACAACAGAAAATATAGAACGTTCCCTTAGAGGCTTGGGATTCAAGTCTCTGGAGCAAAGAAGTAGAACCATAAAGAATTTCCAAAAATAATGAAAAGAGAAAGGAGCAACAATACTTCAGAAATTTGAAGAGTGGTTCAGACAAGTTCTCCAGGAAAAATAAATTCTTCTTTCTAAGAGATGCTGGCTGGGGATTGAGTTCCTTTCTAAGTCAGGAGGGTACTGACATTTGAAAGATGAAGAGGAAATCTGCAGCAGCAATTCTCAGACAGATTTTCTGTCTAGTGGAAATCCCTGCAAGGTAACTAGAGAGCTTCTACTTGACACAAAGTAGGGTAGCTGAAGACCTGGATATAGGACATTTGCACCTTTCATTGGTCTAAATAAAATGTGGATATTCAAATTTGTCAATCAACTTGCCTTATTTTTATGTGACCTACTTAAGGGACACTTTAGTTTACACACACACACACAAATAATAATAAAAAGCTTATACATTGAGTTAATGCACTTCTAATCTTCACTGTTTCTAAGTACTCAATGCAGGAGTCATTTTCAACCCGACTGAGACACCCTGCTAGCTGTATCATGTTTCATGATCCTTTTCCATAGCAGTCTCTTCTCCCAAATAGAATAGCTTATCTTTGCCCTTTGTATAAAGTCATGTTACATTTCCTTAAGCTTAGAATAAACCCTCTTTCTATAACTCAAGGAAAGCTCATATAGTCTTGGCCATTTCTCTTATCTCCTGTCCTCAAAAACAGGAATTCTTGCTTTGTATGCTTTCATTATGTCATGTATGTGAATAAAGCAAAGCATGATCTCCTTATGATAAGTATGAGTTTTATTAGAATGTGCAAACATATAATGTAATATAAATTTGACCTTACTGACACACTACAGTTTGAGCTAAAGGCATTAATTTTAATTATGGATACATATTGTGGTGCCTTAGTATTCCTGAATTTAGTATTAAGATTACTGTCTAATTTCCTCTTATTTTTTGTCTATTTTATTTAATGTTGTTTCCAGAAGAATAGTAATGTTCATGGTGAAAAAAAAAAAAAGAATACAGAAAACTTTCTATTTCAACTTATTTTCAAATATCTGTCTCTAAATAAATGTTAACAAAGAAAAAAAGTGGATATGCAATATCCCTGATTAGATATGTTGAAAGAAGTATTCAACTCAAAAGCTGATTTTCAGTGTGATATTTATCTGAGGTTATAAATTAGTTTAAACCCAAGGAGCTGAAGGGGTTTGCAGTGCCATAGAAGGAACAACAATACGAACTAACCAGTACCACCAGGGCACCTGGGATTAAACCAGCAAGGAAATCACATGGTGGGACTCATGGCTCTAATTGAATATGTAGCAGAGGATGGCCTAGTCAGTCATCAATGGGAGGAGAGGCCCTTGGTCCTGTGAAGGTTCTATGCCCCAATATAGGGGAATGTCAGGGCCAGGAAGCAGGAGTGGGTGGATTCGTGAGGAGGGGGATGGGGGAAAGGATAGAGGGTTTTTGGAGGGGAAACTAGGAAAGGGGATAACATTTGAAATGTAAATAAAGAAAATATCTAATAAAAAACCTTGTAAAACAAACAAAAAATAATTAATTAGTTTAATAAAATGTATATACCTGATATTGAAAGAAATGTGTGAATATGTTAGCAGGCCAATACAATTTTTCATGTTCAAAATAACAGAAAAATGTAGAATTCAAAAGCCAATAGTCCTCCTGATAGTTTTGTGTCAATAAGTATATATATATATATATATATATATATATATATATATATGTATAGAATTTATATTCAGGACTAGATCAAATAAAAAATATTTCAATAATAGATGAAACATAATTATACATAAAATACATTTTATAACTTTTACTAATATATGTGTTTTTGCAGAAATTGGAATAGAGGCCTCTTTACAAGTAGTCATCTAGACTTGAAAGTTAATTTCAAGAAAAAAAAAAAGCAAAGTTGTAGGACAGCTAGTTTTGGCAAATAGATAGTATGGAGAATAACCTGGAATATAGACCTCCACACATGCCACTGGGTAATTATCCTAGCTATATTAGTTAACTTGAAAAGATGTGATGACTGCGTATGACGTTAGTCTTTAACTGGCATCCAGTGTTCTGTAACCAGAGAAACAGGAAGCAGTATGCACTCATCTTTCTTTGCTATCAGATTTGAACAAACTTTGACCTGCTCTTTCAAATGTGTGCTGCCTTGGCTTCTCTGCAGTGTCCTGATAGTCTGGAAAATGGGGAGTGTAAGTCAGAATAAATCCATTCTCCTTAAGTTCCTTTTGTCAGAATATTTTATTATAGCCTTAGGAAAAGGAACTAACACAGGGGAAACAAGATAGTTTTTAATTCAAGAGTCTTTAAATACCAAGGTATTTAAAAATACATTCAGGTATTCAAAAAATTACTTGAAATCCACTTTTATTGCTAAAAAATTAATATGACATATATGCTTATGAGATCGAGAGACTTTTTTTGTAGGCCACTAAATTATTACACCCCTGGAAGAGGGGGGTGACAAGTTTGTCTTAAAGAATAGGTAATTTGGGGCGTGTTTGTTTTAGAATGCACAGGACACTAAAAAGCAAACACGAATTGATGAGCACATTCTGTTAACTTCTAAATATCATTGTACAAAGAAGAAAAGTCACACTAAATACAAGGACTTATATATGTTTATTCTGGAACTACTTGCCCTAAAAGGTGTTCAAGTAAGCCCTTGGCCAGACTCACTAGAGGGCACAGAGACAGCATCCTAATTAACAAAATCAGAAATGAAAAGGGAGACATAACAACAGACCCTGAGGA
>NC_034593.1:68934968-68955816 GCF_900095145.1 Mus pahari
GGGGGGGGGGGACAATGTTAACAGCCATTTAGAGAAAAGCATGTTGTTGACTGCATAGAACCCGTGTGCCTTTTCTGAGTGAAAACGTCCTCAGTTTATCATCAGACATATCCATTAATCCACATCCTCAAGGCTGTGGAAGTGGAATCACACAGGAAGGGGCAAGAAATAGCCTTAAACTGGGACTCAGGAAAATGCTATTGTCTAACAATTCAAATAATCTTAAATAAACAACCCAGCTGTTATTTTTCAGATCAAGAATTAGAAACTAATTGATCACTATGGAATTTTCCATCTTGGGCAAGGTGAAATTGTCTTTTAGATTATTTTACGGACAGTAAGTTTCTTGGCAAAAATACTTGCTCAAAATATGTAATAAAGAAATATTCTATCCATACAGTAGCACATGTTTCTTTGTAGCTTCATTAATATTTACAAGGAAAGGAGTGTGGACTACCTTATTTTGCTTTGGCATGGCTTCCCTGGTCTAGGTCTCTTACCTTCCAGGAAACAACTGATTGCTCCAAACCTGTGGTTTCAATGTACTTACCTTGGAGTGAATAATCAAAATAAAGCTCATGTAATTAGCACTGTTGAGAAGCTACTTGGTTCAGATAAGTACAATTAAGAATTAGTGAATAATTCTTACCCTATACCACATGCTGTCATAGACAGAGCTTGATCTTACTTTCTGGTTTGGGGTTATCTTTCTTAAAAGTCTAAGGTTATTACCGGAGGCAGTTAGAAAATCTTACTTGCTTTCAATTGGATAGCAAAATATTCTCTCTCTTCCCCCTCTCTCTATTTCCCCTTCTCTTTTTTAACCCCCTCTCTCTTTCCCTTTCCCTCTTCTTCTACCCCTTCCACTCTTCTTAGAATACCAATAATCAACTTTCATGTGCTTATCAAACACTTCACCCTCTAACTTTGCTTTGTGACAGGGTCTGGCACAGGGTCTAGATCAGAGTAGCCTAAAGATTCTTTACCTCTGCCTCCTCTGTGCTATTGTTATAGCTGTGCACCATAAAGGCTGCTTTGTATTTCTTAATACAGGGAACAGGTTTCTAAGGAAGATTTTGTCTTCTAGAGATTACTCATTGTCAGTGTTCCTGCAAAAATTCCATTCATAAAATATAAATAATTGGATTCTTCTTATTTAAATGATTCATTTTTCACATATAAAGATATTAAAGATTATTTGATTTAGTTCCAAAAATTGATTAAAGTGGGAAATTCACTAAGATATCTGCCAAGCCTAATATTTTTATCATTTGGTAGCTGTAGTTTCCTATCCTTTCTCACTGCAGGAGCTGGAACTCATACAGAAGACATAATGAAGTTGCCATGGAGAGTAATGTAGTAGCAAACAGTGATCTCCAAGAAAGTACAACTGCATTGCTTCTATCTGAAAGACAGATGAGTCAGAATTTACTTATCATATAAGGCAGGAATTTGAACAAACAAACAATGTGGTAATGAAATTTGGATGGTGAATATATCTGTACACAAAAGAATGAGAGGAAGTAAACTATGTAGCATTTTCACCAAATAGGTATTTGCCCACTCAAATGTGCACTGGAACTTCAATATATTTTAAATTTATGAAACCATAATCCTCCCTGGAAATCTATCTGAAGTCAGATAATTTTAAAACTCAATAACTAATCCCTTTCTGATAAAAAGGCATTCTATGCCGGGCAGTGGTGGCACACACCTTTAATCCCATCACTTGGGAGGCTGAGGCAGGCGGACTTCTGAGTTTGAGAGTGAGTTCCAGGACAGCCAGGGCTACACAGAGAGACCCTGTCTTGAAAAAAACAAACAAACAAAACAAAACAACAAAAAAAGGCATTCTAATACCAAAGAGTAATCTTGTAAAAACTGGTTTTACAACAATTTTCATTATCTTTACAAAGTAAAAGCATCTATGCATATTAATACTTCTATAGCTGTGACAAAGTACCATAACCATAAGCAACTTGAAAATTAAAGTGTTTCTTTAATATTACAGCTCTCAAATCATACACTATCATTTAGGGAAGTCAAGATCACAGCTCAAGACAGGATTTGAAGCCAGGGACTGAAGTGAAAGCCATGGTGACACTCTACTTACTGGCTTGTTCCTTGTATTTTGCTGAGAATGCTTTCTTATAGCACCCAGGACCACTAAAGGCACAAAGGTGTCACCATGGAGATTTGGCTGGGCCCTTCCTATTCAATCTTTAATCAAGAAATCATCCTACATCCTTTTCATCGGCCAAACTTAAAGAGATATTTTCTACCTCCTGTAAAATTGACATAAACTAGCCAACACACTAAATTACAATATATACTTTTACTATTATTGAAATGTGAAAATATCAACATTGAAAGTTAACCTCAAATTGTGGCAGAAGTCTGTGTCTTCTGTTTCTCTATGTGCAGAAAACTAAGAGTTTTCAAATGCAATTCTCTCTGCGGCATAGTTGCATTATAAACTAATATAGCGATAAGTTAAGACTTAAAGAAATGTTTCTTTTGTTGTCTTTTGTGTTGATAGATTTTTCTCTGTAATATGTACACACACAGATATATATATATATATATATATATATATATATATGTATATGTATATGTATATATATATATATATATATATATATAATACTTATTTTAATACTACAGACTTAAGTATATTCCCAATAGGCAGACATTACAATGAGAATAATGTGACACAGCATAAGTAATATTATATGTTAGCTTTCTTCTATTGGTGACATTTTATCTTATGGTGTTTGCTGTTTTATATACAGCTGACCTTCCACATTCATGATTTTCACATCACAAATGTAACTTAACTGCAGATCCAAAATATTTGTGTGGAACATGTATGGACATTACTTTGTTCTCATTTTTCCATAGACAGAGCAGCATAGTAACTACTGACCCAGCAATTATATTGTGTAGATATTAAAAAATAATTAAGATGTTAGCAAGCACATGAGAAGATTGAATTATGAAGGTGCAATTTCAGGGTATTTTACTGCCAGGTCTTGAGCAGCTGGAGGATTTTGGTTGATATCCCACAGATCTCAGGGAACCAATACTCCATAATACATTATAATAATTGGATAAATATCTTCATGTAAAAAAGAAGAAATGAATAAATCCCATAATGAAATACAGGAAAAATATAATTAAACAGGTGAAGGGAATGAATAAAACTGTTCAAGATCTGAAAACAGAAAAAGAAGCAATAAAGAAAACACGAATTAAGGCAATACTAGAGATGGAAAATTGAAGAAAGAGAACAGGCAAAACAGATGTAAGCATCACCAATAGGAAAACAAGAAATGGAAGACAGAATCTCAGGCATAGGAGGTACAATAGATGAAACTGATACATTGGTCAAAATAAATGTGAAATCTAAAATGCTCTTGACACAAATCATTGAGGAACTCTTGTACATTATGAGAACCAAAGAATAATAGGAAAAAACAAGTTTTTCTGTCTGAAAAGCCCAGAAAATATTTTCAACAAAATCATAGATGTAAATTTTCCTAACCAAAAGAAATAACTATAAATGAACAAGAAGCTTATATAACAGCAAATAGATTCAATCAGAAAAGAAAAGTCCCCTGCCACATAATAATGTACAAAACAAAGGAAGATTATTACAATCTGTAAGGGAAAAAGCAAAGTAACACATAATTTAGACCTATAGAATTATATGCAATTCTCCCAAGAGACCTTAAAATCCAGAAGGGTCTGGGAAGACTCTGAGACCACAAATGTCAGCCCAGAAGCAAAGTAGAAACCCAATTCAGTGGAAATTTTCTAGATTCTATGAGGGTAACTCTGGCTAAGTGTCCTAAATAATGTGGGATACTAAATCTGATCTGGTCATCTTCTGTAACCAATCTAGGCTTCCACTGGTGAGATAGGGATACTAAACCACATACAAACCCTCTATATTTTTTTTCTTCTTGTAAGATGTGCCACAGTAAAGGTAGCACAGAACTTGTAGATGTGGCTAACCACTGATTTTTCCAACTTGAGATGCATGACATGAGCAAGACTTTATACCTAACACTTCCTGAATGTCCAGAAACAACAGTCTTGATAGCCCTCAGCCCTAAGATAAAACAAAACACAACTACCCACCACCAAAAATGTCAATGAAATGTTTCCTGTTTTTCTGCTATACTGGTAAATCAGAGACTGTAATAATCACTATCAGAGAGGCTTCATTCAGCAACTATTAGGAGGAGATGCAGATACCCCCAGCCAAATATTAGGCAGAGATCAGGGAATGCTACCCAAGTCAGGGAGGAAAGATGGTAGGAACCAGAAGGGTGGAGGACATCTCAAGAACAAAGTCCACAGAATCAATTAACCAGGGCTCATAGGGGTTCACAGAGGCTGAAGAAACCATTAGGGGATCTGTATAGGTCTGATCTATGTCCTCTGAATATGTATATTGTTTTGTAGCTTGGTTGTTTGTGATGGTTTGAATAAGCCTCTATAGACTCCTGAGTTTGAATGCTTGTCCCAAATGAAGTGACAATATTAGGAGGCATGACTTATTAGAACAGGTGTAGCCCAGTTGCAGGAAGTGTGTCACTGTGTAGGCAAGCTTTGAAGTGTCATATATGCTCCAGCTATGCACAGTGTGGTACACAGTCTCCTTCTGCTGCCTTTACATCAAAATGGAAAACTCCTGGACACCATGTCTGACTGCAAACTGACATGTTTCCCACCATGATGATAATAGACTAAACCTTTAAAATTACAAATCAGCCTCAATTAAATGTTTTTCTATGTAAGAGTTGCCTTGGTCATGGTGACTCTTCACAGAAATAAAACTCAAACTAAGACAATGTTCTTGTGGGAATCCAAACAGTGAGAATGCCTCTGATCTTGCCTACTTTGTGGACCTATTTCCTCCTAATTGCCTCATCCAGCCTTGATATAAGGGTATGTATTTAGTCTTATTGTAACTTGTTATGATATGTTTAGTTGATATTCTTGGGAGGTCTGTGCTTGTCTGAAGAAAAAGAGAAGAGTGGATCTGGGAAAGAGCGAAGATGTGAGAGAAGAGGTCCTTGTGGGATGGAATTACAGAGTAGGTAACAAATCAGTCAGGATGTCTTACATGAGAGAAGAATAAATAAAACCGAAAAAAAAAGGGTGGCCATAGACATCCCCCCTTTGATTTCTTTTTGAATAACTATCTTTCCAAATAGAATTATGAAGACCAATAAATAATCCATTTTGATACCATTTATTTCCTTCCTTTTCCTATAAAATAGATCCAAATCTAAGATTGTATGTCTTAGTCAGGGCTTCTATTCCTGCACAAAACATCATGACCAAGAAGCAATGGGGTATTCCTGTGACAACCAGAGCATGTTTTGGGGAGGACTTTGGACATACTTTGGAACTTTGAGCTAGAAGAGCCATTGGGATGTTAAGAGCTCTGTGGGATGTTCCGTAGAAGCTTGGAAGATAATGTTGAGAACAATGCAGAAGATGGTGGCCTCCTTGTGAAATTTCAAAAGGAAGATTAAAGACTTAATTGGACTATTGCTATTTTGATTGTGAAGATTCTGTGGTTTCAGTTAGCTGCTGCTGAAGAATCAGCTGTGGTTAACAAGATACCAGAGCAACTCAAGCAAAAGCTTTGGATTACTGGGAATATTGATGATGGTTAGCTGGAGCTAAGAAATTAATGGTGATTAAGAGGAGACCAACATCACTGAGGTAAAATTTGGGAAGTGTTATTCTGAGCGCACGAAGAGGCTATGTTCCAAAGACAGCAAAGATTGTATCTTGTAGTTGTGGCTGGACTTGGTAATGTATAAGAGCCACTCAGGTTTTAAAGACATGAAGGGGTAATGAAGAGCAGCTGTGGGTCAGCACTGTGAGAGGCCATGGGAGGCCACTGGTGAAGGTGCAGCCTCAGTTGCAATTTATGGCCCAGGACTGAAGCAGTCATGCAAAGGAGTTGAGGCTTGGCACCATGAGAGACTGTTTGTGAAGCCAATTACAGCAGAAGAGAGCAGTGTTTTGGATCTGCCAGTACCATGAGATGACCACCAAGAACAGCAGCAGCAGTGGAGTACTGGCATATGAAGCCTAGAAGACCAGGTGTATGCTACAAAGGACAGAGCTGGAGAAGTGACCCAAGCCCTTAGAGGAACCCAAAAGATTGTGAGTGAATCCTAGATATTGGACAGTTAGAGTTTCATTTTGCTTTTGATTGTGACTGTGCCCTGATATTTTTCCCTTTTGAAGGAAGAAAATATGTTAGTGAAGCCCACAGTTAAGAGACTTTGAATTGTAAAAATGACTGAATTTTAAAAGAGATTGGATATTTTAAAGAGATTGAAATTTTAATACATAAGAATTTGCAAAGACTGTGGGACTTTTAAAGTTATTTATATTTTGAGGATGAATAAGAACATAAGGGTAGAGGTGTAATAGTGATGTGTTTGTGTGTCAAGTTAACAAGGGGTCAATTGTACTGGCTGTTTGTGTGTGTGTGTGTGTGTGTGTGTGTGTGTGTGTGTGAACTTGACACAAGCTGGAGTTATCACAGAGAAAGGAGTCTCAGCTGAGGAAATGTCTCCAAGAGATACAGCTGTAAGGCATTTTCTCAATTAGTGGTCAAAGGGAGAAGGCCCATTGTCGGTGGTGCAATCCCTGGGCTGGTATTCTTGGGTTCTATAAAAAAGCAAGCTGAGCAAGGAAGAGGAAGCAAGCCAGTAACATCCCTCCATGATCTCTGCATCAGCTCCTGCTTCCTGAGCTGTTTGAGTTCCAGTCCTGACTTTCTTTGGTGATGAATGGTAACTTGGAAGTGTAAGCTGAATAAACCCTTTCCTCCCCAACTTGCTTCTTGGTCATGACGTTTGTGCAGGAATAGAAACCCTGACTAAGACAATATACTAATTTTAGCTTCTATCCTTTAGACAAACTTCCCCATCCTTCAACTTTTATTGAGGCCACACCTTTATTGAGGCACAGCAGAAGCAGGGAAGCAACATCCCCTCCCTGTCTGAATTTGCTTCCCTTTGCCAGAACCCTAGCACCAGGCCTGGCCAGAGATTTCTGTGGAAAGCCTCTGGTATGCAGTCCCACAGTATAGAAGAGAATAAAGAAAGTAAGCACAAAGTATAATTAATTAGGAGTCCTGAGGCCAGAAATAAGCTATTGTGTAAGTCTGACTTGTTGTTGTTGCTGTTATTGTTATTGTTGTTGTTGTTTTGTATTTTGATTTTTATGTGGGATGGGAGTCCAGTGTTTTGGAACTGGAACAAGATAGCACTTACTTTGGTGTTTACTTTTGATAATTATAGTTTTTTATTTAATTGTTGTTTTCTCCTTTTGGCTCGTACCGCTGAAGAATATCACTCTACAAATTTTGAGTATATTGGAACTTCAAACCCTAGCTTTCAGATGCTTATCTGCATTAGGAATTGCCCATGTAGAGAAAATCAATGTAAGATAGAATGGACGCAAAGGCAAAAGTAGTGAGGTTCTTCAGGGATAGAGAAAATATCCGACTTGAAACCTCCATTTTCCTCTACCTTTGGATGTTTCAGGCCATGGCTAATCTCTGGGAAGGTAATCTCAAAGTGATAAGAGAGTGTGGGAGAGCTGTAGTAACACCCAAGTTAGGGTCCTAACTGAATTTCCTGTTCCCATAATTTTAGTAGATATTCAGGAAAGTAGCAGAAAAACCAAACGAGAGATAAGTTTTAAGATGTGCTACTGAGTGTCAATGATGTGGCAGTCTTTAGGGGTATATGAATCCTGTGGAAACCCGACAGTCTTGGAAGACTTAGTTACGTGGGAGCGGGTCATTTGGCTATATGAATCCTGTGGAAACCCGACAGTCTTGGAAGACTTAGTTACGTGGGAGCGGGTCACTCGGCTGTTCATCATATTGCTGCCTTCTTGGTGGCATCACTCTCCCTAGTTTGACTTATGTTGTCCTTATGAGTATCTTGGTAGCAACACCAGCCAAAATGGTGACAAACTCTCATGGTGATTTTCTGCCTATGGTGAGAGTAGCCACATAAAAACTTGTATTCACATGCTGTCAGGGCATGAGAGTCCATCAGTTCTGTGTATCTAATAAATTAAGTGTGTTTATATAGTAGTTATCTTCTGTATTAGTTAGGATTCCCTAGAGTCACAGGACTTATGGAATATATATATATATATATATATATATATATATATATATATATATATATATATATATATGGAAGGTCAGCTGTGAATGGATGGAATGTCCAAGCATCTCATAGATGCTCAGTCCCACAAGGCTGAGTGTTTCAGCTGGTCTTCTGTGTAAGTAATCTCCAACACTTGTGCTAGCAAGTTAGTACCAGCAGGTTAAGAATGAACCCTTCCTTTTTCCATTGTCCTTATGTAGGTCTCCAGCAGACATAATGGCCCAGACTAAAGGCATTCCTCAAGATATGGATTAAAGATGTGTGTTATCGGGATTAAAAGAATATGCCATCCTATCTCAAGAACTGGATCAAGAGCTTGTGTCTTCCAGCCTCAAGGTCTAAATTACAGGTGTTCTCTCCATTTCTGGATTGTAGTTCATTCTATATTTAATCAAAGTCACAACAGGGGATAGCCATCACACCTTCCTATCTTAAGTCTAGACTTTGTAGCTTCTTCTAACACATGTATTTCTTGGGGGAGGAAGGACAAGAGAGTGTCCATTGTGATCAGAATGTATCAAGGGAGGCAGAGCAGAGGTCTCAGTAGCATTTAGAGGGTCTCTAAGTGCTGGATGATGCATAGGCAATTGTTATCAACAAGCTCAATAGCAAGCTCAGGCAGGGCCAGAAGAATAGAAATACCTGCCAGATGCCAGCCTGCTTAAGGGTTTGTTGCCCCTGAAGAGAACAGCACTGGCCTGAGTGCTGAGGCTGGAGATATAACTGATATTATCAACTGCGATAGCAGAAGAGGACAACAGGCTCCCCAGGTAGAGCTGGCATTGGAGGAGATAGAAAGACAGAGCATTATTTTGTTGAGTGGATAAGGCCACAATATTTGATAACACTGTGAAGTTTAATTATCCTTAGCAATATGAGGTCCTAGTCACATCAAGAAGCCTGTTACTAGGGAATTGAGAAGTAGGCTGGGTCCTTAGGTGTGGTGCCTAAGGCTAAGTCAGCCTTCTGAAACAAGAACCAAAAGAGAAAAAAGAAGAAAGATGAAATAAACAGTCAATTTAAAAAGAGAGAAGAGCAAGAGCTACAGGTGCTTGCAGAGGACAAGCTGTGTTCTGCCCTGAGAAGACGTGATTCCTTGGCACAAAAACTGCGCTCTGCCATCTCAGACTAACACGCAAAGAAACATATTTAATTCCTGTCCTCACTTTGTAGTGTGGATGTACAAACATAGATGAAGGGAATATGACAGTTTATTTTGAAGTCTAATCTGCATTATGATGGCCTAGAAAGACAGATTTACATTATCCTAAATTTCATGTTTGACTGTGAAAGCTATACCCTGAAAATTTTATAGCAATAGAACAAAGAAAACCATACAACAAAACTCTCAAGAAATACACTGGAAGAAATGTAAAAAAATAAAAATAAAAAATAAAAAAGGTGGTTATAGCAAAGTGGAAGAATCTCCTATATAGCTTTAGATAGTATTTGAGGACCATTAGTCCTTTAGCCAGTGGACCATTTAGTGTTAGTTAACAATACACTGCAAAGGGTTTTGATCTGTTGTCAGGATGTTCTGACATAGAGGTTGGGGCAGGCAAGGATTGGTTATATAGTTAGATACAGAGAGCCCATGATAAATAGTAATTAGACTCTGGAACTTCAACACTGCAAAATGTGCACAATCACTGAAGCTTAATCAGTCACCCAGCCTTTGTGGACACAGCTTCTTTTCAGGCACTCACAACAGTCACTCAAATTGTTGCAATGATGCTAAACTTCAGTTTGTGTTAATTTTGAGTCAGAAAGTCTCCTCCTTATCACAAATACTAAGTTTCTGACATATACTAAAATACAAAGTTTTGAGTATTGATGAATGCATGCTGTAGGTGGTATTGCTGGTGTTTTTACCTTTGGCAGCAGTGCTAGGAACAACCAATATTCTAGTTCAGATGTTGCATCTTTCCAGTACTTCAATACTAAGACACATGCACGTGTTGGTCAGTTTCTGTTAAACTGTGATTCATTATATGTGCTCTTGGATCACGCTGCTCCTTTCTCAGGGTTGCCTGAGTGCCTTAATTCTGCTTGTATCTACTTTAGAATCAGTTTTCTTCTTGCCACTGCTCCTGACATCATTTTTCTGGAGAAGCCTTTATTTTAGCAAACTTGTAATTGCAAATTCTTTCTTTGCTACTTTGAGATGTAAATCTTTTTCACAGCTTCTTGCCAGCTTTAAGACACAACACTGTCTTTTTCAAGGACTTAGAAGTCAGCTCTTTAAAAACAGAAGCATCAAAGAATCAGCAGCCCTATGTCCCACCCAATGAGAAAGAGATGGGGGCCTGCTTTGTGACTGCCTTTTTAGAACCTTTGCAACTAGCTCCTGTATAGAGGACATGAGGAAGTTTATATTTTCTTTAATTCAGGCCATGTGGAAACTACATGGCCAATGACCCTCATTTACTCTGGTGTTTAAAATCATCTTTGCAATTATCTAATATAAATAAGTGTGCTGATAATCTCAGCACAACACAAGGTGTGTAGTCAACAATAATGTATTATATACTTTAAAATATTTAAATAACACATTGAATGTTTCAACCAAAAAGAAACTATATGCATTTAATATGATGAAGATAACAATTATTCTGAGCTGATCACTGTTCAATGTGAACATGTAGTTTGTATTGAAACCCTGTAAACTTAGGCAATTAATATGTGTAAAATATTAGCTGTTTATTACAAAGCAATTTAATTCAAACTATTTTAAGTTTTCTTCTTATATTATGTTTAAATATGGTTTGCATTATCCGATATATTTTGTGGTGTGAAAAGTATACTTTGGCAGACATCATGTGTATTGATACACTCCCTCTTTTGCTCAACTTGTTTGTTCTGTGTCTGCACTCAAGCTACTGTAGTTTCTAGAATACTATGAGCTCCTTACTTGGGCTCACAAAGTTGATAAAAGCAGGATGACAGGTGCCTGACCCTGGCTTCATTTTGTAGTTTATGTTTGATTGTCTGCTTAGCTCTGTATTCATGCCTAGTAGCCCCTCAAGGAGTGTCTTACTGAAAAGCAGAGATGCTTAGACTATTTCATTCTCCTTCAAGGTTGAAGGCAATGATAACCACAATTGATGCATCTTGGTTACTGGTGGTGTTAGAAATATTTTACTCTTGAGATTATTCACTGATTCACTACAGTGCTTACCAAAATGATTTATAGTGCAACAATGACCATTATAGAGAGACCATTTCCTGTGATACAGAATGGGAGGGGGGAAATGCTCTGGTACTTAATGCCTTGTCAAACTACGCTTTTCTTAGCACCCTGGTGTGTCAATTAAAGAAATCATTGGTCAAAAAAAAAAATGCAGAAAAAAATTTACTCAATTGGGCATAGTAGAAAGAAGTAGATATAAAAGAACCCAGGTAAGATTTATAACTTTAAATACAATAAGAATTGAAGCAAAGAATAAGAGTATATATAATTAACAACTCATGGTTAAGGTGTGGCCAGGGTATAACTGTTTGTTCTGGCTCTGAAAGGCAATCCAGTGAACTTTTATTGCTGTTATTAATATGATGAACATTTTTTGTGCAATGTGTAGTCTGGAAACAGAAGTTAGGTCCTGATTAGTGGCAGAATCCATTGATAGGTCATATGGTTGTCATAATAAATAGCTTACAAAATGAGTACAAGCAGCTTGTAGAAATAGGTGAAAAGGACCACATTGTTTAACCACTCCCATTTGGAGAGTAACATGATCACTTCTTTGGTTTGGCCAAAGGGACAATTAAAAGAGACACAATCAAAATACTGCTTCATCCCATTGTATGCTCAGAGAACGATTAATACAAAGAAGGATCATGTTCAATGTCTCTGCATTTTGTACTGGCTAGTTTTATGTTAACATTACAGAAGCTACTGCAGTTAGGAGGAAGCCACAACAGAAAAATTGTCTTAAAATTGTCTTGAAATTGTCTCCATAGGACAATTGTATGCAAAGTAGTTTCTTATTTATTGATTGATGTAGGAGGGTCCAGTCCATTGTGTCTAGCACTTCCCCAGTGCTAGTAGTTTTAAGTACTATAAGAAAACAGGCCAAGTAAGCTATGGGAAACAAGCTAGTAAGCAACACTTCCCATGCCTGCAGGTTTTTCTCTTGTTTCCTGCCCTGACTACCTTCAGTGATGGATTTTGATGTGGAAGTATAAAGCAAATAAATCCTTTCCACTTGAATCTACTTTTTTTTGTTTTGTTTTGTTTTTCGAGACAGGGTTTCTTTGTATAGCCCTGGCTGTCCTGGAACTCACTTTGTAACTTTGTAGAACAGGCTGGCCTTGAACTCAGAAATCTGCCTGCCTCTGCCTCCTGAGTGCTGGGATTAAAGGCTTGCACCACCTCTCTTAAAAGGCCCTAAACTATGCAGTACAGTGGTATTCCTCTAAAAAATCCTGGATTCTCTAAGAGTCTTTCTAACATTTCATAAGACAAAAACTGTACTCAATCTGCTTATTCATTATTCTTCTCAAGTATGAAACAAGAACTTGGAAGTCATTAGTTTAGGTAGGTACCTTTGATGATTATTGGTCTTCTTGAATCCTAGTTGCTTACATTCAGATCACTGAGAAACTAGAAAATCTCTGCTATTCTGAAGAACTCACACAAGCGTCCTCATCATTTAGGGATGGTCTACTCTGTGAGTCATTGCACTGTCTGCATTCCAAAGGGACATAAGCATTAGGACAATTACACTTAATTAGTTCGTAGACTCAAATAATGAGTCAATGATTTTTAGCAAATCATTCTAAGACCAATTCTATGATATAAGATGTAGATAGAGAATAGATAGAATAATATTACTTTCCTTCACTTTTTGGAACATGGATTTGAACCAAAGAACTGAACTATTCAGAGAATAAGAAGAGAATCAGAAAGATAAATACCATTGCTTTCACAGTTAAACTACACCTGGGAGTCCACGTGTGTCTGTGCATCATTGCCTCCTGTCAGACATGCAAAACTGGTGTGCATTTCAACATTTCTTAATTTGATCATATGAATTATTTCTAGGACATGATGACTTCAGTGAAACAAAGCATAAAAGAGAATCTAAGGAAAACACTCATTCTCGTGACTATTTCTCAAGAATTAAATGTGCCTTTTCAGGCATACATGGATTATAAACTAGTATTGCATGGATTATAAACTAGTATAATACAAAGATTTAAAAAAATACTTCACCATAGGCATGGATTTTGATCAAAGATACAAAATAATTCTGAGAAAATTAAAATACAAAATCTTCTAATCACTTCTCACACATTTATTTCCATTTGTTGGAAGAAATATATATTTATTCTAGCAATAGTTTGGATATTTGGGTCTTTTTAAGTCAAGGTGACTAGTCTTAACAGAGCAACTAACTTATCTCTCAAAACCCTCACTAAAGTATACTCTCTCTATACCTGAAAGGACCATTGTCACAACAGTGGTTGTTACAGGTAAATACAATGCATTGTGTATTTTCTCTCTCTGGTTTTCATTGTGCTTTTCTATTTTGGTAGTAGCAGAAATACAAAACAAAGCATGTCCCTTTATTCAATTTTCCTTTCAGTCAATTCTGTCAAACTGAGAAGAAAAAAAAAAAAAGTAACATGTTTTGATAGATCTCCTTAGAATGAATCTGACACCTGTCTAATTATAAGACATTGAGATGCAACAAAGTCTAAAAGCAGACAGTCATCCTATCTGCCTATCTGCTCTTGACAGCCTTCCCCAGCACTTCCTATCATACTAACATAAAGGAGAAAAGCTAGGAACATGACCTTGCTGTTCTGAATTTTGAAAGACAAATATGGATAAATGCACTGTGACTTTTAAATATCGTGGGGCAAAGAACATCATGAGGTCTTTCTTAGCTAAAGACAAATAGTTAGTGATTCATGCTTTCCAAACCTAAATAAATAAACAAACAAACAAATAAATAAATGTTTCTGTTTTGTTGTTGTCACAAAATACTCTAAACAAAAGCAACTTTTGAAAAAATAGTTTGTTTTATCTTATAGTCCTAGAGTGAGAATCAGAATAGCAGGTAAGCATGGCAGTAGATTTCTGGAGCAGGAAGCTGAGAAATCCCACTTCACCTGTACACACAAAGTAGAGAACATGTAGAAGTGGGACAAGGCTACAAACAGTCAGCGGGAATCATTTACTCCAGCAAAGCTCCGTAGATTAAGGTCCATAACCTCTCCAAAGACAATATATTCCAGTGATTATACTACATCAATATTTATTGTATAACTTTTCTTAATATATAAGATATAGAAACATCTGAGGTGTAATGGAATAAGGAAAATCTGAGTTACATAAGGAAAATGAAGTTATGTCATTTGCAGGAATTTGAATTCAACTAGAGATAACCATATAAAGTAAATCAGTCTCAGAACAACAAATATAGTGTTTTCTCCTAATTGTGGGACATAGATTTCATATAGCTACACAAAAGTCTATATGTATTGATAGCATGAAAATAGAAATGAAATTGTTTATAGCAATAAAGCAGGGTCATATAACAAAATGACAAGAAAGAGTAAAGTAATAGAATACATGAGATAAGCTTAAAGGATATTATAGATGGGATGCAAAGTGCATACAGATGATTTAATTATCAAAGTATAATAAAATAAAATGAAAAATTTAAAAAGCACATCTCGAAAAGAATTGCCATTTGCTTTGAAATATTAAGTCTAGAGGAACTTTAATCTAGCAATATGACTACTCTGACCATATAATGAATACAGGCATGCCTTTAATACCAACACTCAGGAGTTAGTTCTCTTTAGTCAGTTTGGTCAATCAGTTGGCAGTCAGGGTGGAGAAGTGAAGTGCAGTGTGGTGAAATTGTGTTCATGCAGTTCTGTGCAGGTCAGCCGAGTCAGCTGAAGTTAGAGACTAAGGAGCCAGAGATTAGAACAGATTGCCAACGTTAGTTGGAGACAAAGAACAATTCATTCAGAAGCAAGAGAAGGCAGTTTGAATCAGAGACGAGTTTGGGCCAGAACAGCTGAGTTGAACCAGTCAGCCAGAGTTCAGAAAGAAGTAGAAAGGGTGAGCTTACTCAGCTTCAAGCCTCTGAGATGACAATTACTCAGGTGGATTAAAGATGCATTTACAACTAAGACCTTACTTGACAAATGTTCCTCAAGTTCAAGAATGTTGTGGTAATCATTGAGCCACTCCTATCTCCAACAAACACCCTCCGTTTTCAATATTTCTTATTAGCTAAATAGCTGTTAGTTCCACAATTTCTCTGTGTATGCTTTCTAGGTTTAATTTTTTATTTTTATGATATACAATCAAGTAAAGTTCACCTGAAAAATAAGGTTAGCGATTAGAGTGCTTGTTACAGTAATAAAGCCTACTCTTCTATGAGGGTCAAGTACAATTGTGTAGGTTGCGCTTTTTAGTTTATGTTGAAAGCTAAGTAGACTTCAAAACAGGATATATTTTCCTTCATGCCTTCTCAAATTTTCAGGAGCTAAGAGCAGCCATTAACTTCGTAGAGTAATAATTTCTACAATCTTAATTTCTATGGTTTTCCTTTATATGTTTTAAAACAATAGTTTCTTATTAATTTAAAAAATCTTTTAAAATGTTTGTATCCTTAATTAGTTAATTAAGCCTATAATTTTGTAATGTTTTAACCTTTTTCTGTCTTATAGTTTTGTTCATATGTAGTGGCTCATATTGAGAGATTTTTAAATTAAAACTATTATAAGAGGTGAGGTTAAAATTCAGTTATAGAATCTTTGACTACCATAGGAGATAAAATTTAAAATTTAAAATATTAGTTAATTTTTTTACAGGGTATGTGCCAGAAAATAGTAACTTTTATGATGAGATTTCATATATCATGTTTCAAGGATATCGTGAGGTGCAGTATGTTATAATCCAAACTATTCACATAAGTTCTTGTGATGCTGTTATGCCACTTAGGGCAGATTCCATCTTCATCATATTTAACCTTACAAAAGGTTCCATATTTCAAAATCATGATAGCACAAAACTATGGCAATTTAACTTATGAATGTGAATATGCAAAAAAGTCAGTTTAATAATGTGTATAATAGTGCAGTGTTTTAAAATCATGTCAAGGATGTGCATCATTAACTAAGCTGTGCTGTCTCATTTCTAATCCTGTTCTTTATGTCTTCCTCTATGACTTCCAGAATACAATTCTCCTTGGTTAGGTGACTTATTGTTTTTTTCTGTAAAAATTAAATGCAAGACTCAGAGCTCCTGAAGTGAGTATGAAAATCTTTTCTGAGTCTCCTGTTTTGAGTTGTTGTAGTAATTGTGTGTCTCTCTGCAGCCCTTGAACTGAATTTCCTGGTCCTGTGCATATTGACAAAGCTGTATTTACTGTGGCTGCTGGGTATAGCAAAGTAATCAATCACCTGGAAATGCCTATAAAATTTGTTTAATTGACTTAAGCTTGGATTTAAAATGATTAAAATCCACAAGAAACTGAAAAAAAAAACCCAAAAACCCAAAAAAAACTCTCAAAATCTTGCTGGCATACACAATAGTGTCTGCTTTTGGGGGCTGATTATGGGATGGATCCCCGGGTGGGGCAGTCTCTGGATGGTCCATCCTTTCATCTCAGCTCCAAACTTTGTCTCTGTAACTACTTCCATGGGTATTTTGTTCCCAATTCTAAGAAGGGGTTAAGTAGCCACACTTTGGTCTTCCTTCTTCTTGAGTTTCATGTGTTTTGCAAATTGCATTTTGGGTATTCTAAGTTTCTGGACTAATATCCACTTATCAGTGAGTGTATATTATGTGAGTTCTTTTGTGACTGGGTTACCTTACTCAGGATGATACCCTCCAGATCCATCCACTTGCCTAACAATTTCATAAATTCATTGTTTTAATAGCATATTAGTACTCCATTGTGTAAATGTACCACATTTTCTGTATCCATTCCTCTGTTGAGAGACATCTGTGTTCTTTTCAGCTTCTGGCTATTATAAATAAGGCTGCTATGAACATAGTGGAGCATGTGTTCTTATTACCAGTTGGAACATCTCCTGGATATATGCCCTGGAGAGGTATTGCTGGATCCTCTGTTAGTACTGTGTTCAATTTTCTAAAGAACCGCCAGACTGATTTCCAGAGTGGTTGTACAAGCTTGCAATCCCACCAACAATGGAGGAGTGTTCTTCTTTCTCCACAACCTTGCCAGCATCCGCTGTCACATGAATTTTTGATTTTAGCCATTCTGACTGGTGTGAGGTGGAATCTCAGGGTTGTTTTGATTTACATTTCCCTGATGATTAAGGATAGATTTTGCTGAAAGGACCCTCATATAGCTGTCTCTTGTGAGGCTATGCCAGTGCCTGGCAAACACAGAAGTGGATGCTCACTGTCAGCTATTGGATGGAACACAGGGCCCCCAATGGAGGAACTAGAGAAAGTATCCAAGGAGCTGAAGGGGTCTGCAAACCTATAGGCGGAACAACAATACGAACTAACCAGTACCCCATGAGCTCATGTTTTAGCTACATATGTAGCAGAAGATGGCCTAGTCAGCCATTGTTGGAAAGAGAGGCCCCTTGGTCTTGCAAACTTTATATGCCCCAGTACAGGGGAACACGAGGGCCAAGAAGTCGGAGTGGGTTTGTAGGGGAGCAGGGTAGGGGGAGGGTATAGGGGACATTTGGGATAGCATTTGAAATGTAAATGAAGAAAATACCTACTAAAAAATTGGAAAAAGAAAAAAAAAAACCTCTCAAAGAAAAAAAAATGCCAGGGTTGAAACATTAGAGTGCATTTATGATGTGTGACCTGTATAACACCCTCCATTGCATCCCTAATAGGGCCAAGAAGACAATTCATTCACTAAGACATTGACAAATGCACTAGTGAAGGAATGGCCAGGATGCAGGAATGTGTCTGTAGTGGATATCTACTGTAGCCTGGGTATGAACATAGTCTGTGGTGTCTGTCTCCTATAGGCTGGGTGGGAATATAGGATATGCTCCTGCTACAATGGCTTCAACAAGTTAATCAGATTGACATGATCTTTGACAGGTGAAGTTCAGGTGTCAGAACTAAATCAACACTGACAAGACATTACATTTCATAATGGGCACCAGACATCCATATTCTTAGGAAAACTAATCCATGCAGATTCTTACCATAGTTTATTGTATATGCCATCCTTAAATTAAACCATAGAGACCATCTGCTAAAAAATTACCTTGTTCCCATAAAGAAAACAACTTCATTTCCAGTGGATAGAAACTCAACTGGGACTTCTACTGATTGTCACCTTTATTGGAAATTGCATTTCCATTCTTGAATCATATCACAGCTTAAATTGTTTTTCAAGGTGAGTCTGTGAAACATGCATTGAAATGTTGATCTTCTGTTATCATCTTCTGTCATTGTTTCTATCAACAATCATGAAAGAGTTTTTGAGTTTGCTTTGTTTATTTCTTGAGAGCCTATCAAGAGAAATCAAGTTTATACTGTACATTTTGACATGGAAGGTATTTATTAACTCAAAAGACTCTGTAGTATATTTTCATTATTATTTGTCTGATAGTAATTATTAAAGAGGAATCAAAACAAACAAAGCCAAGGCCACTGTGTCCACTAATTTTAGCAGCTGAATTTTGTGTCACTTACAATTAAAGTATGTAATCACTATTTCATGACTAAGAATAAAGGAAACATAAAATATTAGATTTGTAGGATTTATAAAATCTGTCCTCTTTTCACTTTCCTCCTGTGCCCCCTAGTTGTCTTGTATAAATATCATTGATGATCTACTTTACAGTGTTATCTTGCACTAAAGAAAATTACAATGAGTCTGGAATTCAAATTTAAGACAAATTATCATTAACTTGAAATTGGGTATCATGACTATCAAATATGGTCCTTCTCTACATAGGAGGATAGACTTGTGTTAGTTCCTGAGGATGGGTGTTTTATGAGGAAAGCAGGTTATTTAACTCACAGTTTTGGAAGCAGATCAAATTGGTCCCCAAACCCCACCTACTTGATATATAGCTCTCTCTTAACTACAACCTAGCATGATAATGTACAAGGAAAGAACCCATCAATGAAATTCACAGTATAGCGGCCTTCATTAGTGACAACTCACACTCTGTTAATCAATGACAAGGGAAAGCTTCATGCTACAACCACCTTAGATTCAGCCAACCTCTTCAAGCTGCTGCCATCCCAAATAAACATGCTGAGAACAAAGTTTCTAGTCTATAAACTTCTCAGAGACACATCAATTCAAATTATGCAAATTATAGCAAGTGTGAAAAATATATACACATAAAATGTTTATGCTATTGAATGGAAGATAGCACTCATCTAAGTAACTTGACATAATCATCCCATAGAACCACATATTATTCTGTCTTATTTCTCTACCAATTAAAATACAGGGCAAGAAGAGGGACAAGTAAACTGTGCTTGTTCTTAGTGGGTCTCCTATTTCTTCACATGTAAATTCAACAACTGTTTCCATACTACTGGTCTCAGTGAGTTCTTGTTTACAACTGTGTCTAAGATCTCAGATCTATCCTCAGCATCTTCCTTAGAGAAATTGACAATGAGGGCAAGGCACAGTTATCACAGTTTTAGTCTCTGCTCTTCAGGGTGCCTCATTTCATAACCCTGAAAAAGGAACTGGAGAGAGGACTCAGGAGTTAAGAGCACTGACAGGTTTTCCAAAGGATTCATGTTTAATTACCATCACCCATATGTCTGCTCACAACATCCTATAATTTTAATTACAGAGGATTCTACCCCTTGTGCCCTCCATAGTCACCAGGAACAGCACATAGTCTTGAGAATTAGATGAATATAAAACACCCACAGAGAAAAACTAAAAACAGAAAATACGTAGAGAGACAATTCCTAAGAGTGACATGCACTTACCTGTGATCTCATGAATAGGATGGTCTTCCTCAGTATCCATCTTTTGCTCTTAAACTAAGTAGGAGAAAAAGATCTCCTTCCTTCTTCCCTCCTCTCTATATCAGCTATCCTTTTCTTTCCCTGCCTAGGTTAAAAGAGACTTAATTAGACTAACAACCATTGGCAGCCAATCTCCAAAGTGGTCCCAACAGATGCTATATAAAAATCAAGAAATGCTCATTCAGTTCTTTCTCTGAAGGAGCAGAAGGGGTTTGCAACCCATATGAAGAAGCACATCAACCAACCAGACCCGCCAGAGCTCCCAGGAACTAAACCACCAACCAAAGAGTGCACATGTAGGGAACCATGGCTCCAGCCACATATGTAGCAGAGGATGGCCTTATTGGATGATCAATGGGAGGAAAAGCCCTGGGTCCTGGGAAGACTCTAGTGCCAGGGAGGGGAGACAGGAGTGGGTGGTTGGATGGGGGAGCACACTCACAGAAGCAAGGGACAGAGGGTGGGATGGGGGTTTCTAGAGGAGAAAAGGGGATAAACATTTGAAAGGTAAATAAATAAAATATTCAATAAAAAGATGAAGAAATGCATGGCATCTGTGATTAAAGATGTCCTTTTGCTTCGGAGAACTTGTAGCTTCTTCCCTTTCTCCTTCCCCTTCCCCTTCCCCTTCCCCTTCCCCTTCCCCTTC
>NC_034593.1:68955848-68958119 GCF_900095145.1 Mus pahari
CCTTTCCCCTTCCCCTTCCCTTTCTCCTTTCCCTTTCCCTTTCCCCTTCCCCTTCCCTTTCCCCTTCCCCTTCCATTTCTCCTTCCCCTTTCCATTTCCCCTTCCCCTTCCCTTTCTCCTTCCCCTTTCACTTTCCCCTTCCCCTTCCCCTTCTCCTTCCCCTTCCCCTTCCCTTTCCCTTTCCCCTTCCTCTCTTGTTCTTGCTCTCACTCTCACTTTTTCTCTGATTATTCCTTCTGTGATGGTCTGAGGCCCCTCAGCCCTTGTAGAACAAGCATCCTGACTGAAAACATACAAGAGTCACCAGCTAGTCTGTGAATGCTACATTTTCTTAATGCTAATTTTTAGGGTGAGAACATACTAAAGCATATCCAATAAGCTAGAAAGGATGACAATAGATGAAGATTGGGAATGCAAGATGATGATCTTAGTTTGAATCATTGTTGCCCCGATAATGGAGTTTACACAAAAGGCATTTTTATTAATATTCTTATTAACCTCATCTATCTTATTAAAAGTATTAAACATGTATTATGTATAGTATATGTATTATGTTAATTTTATCCTGAAATTAACAACAAGGGCTTATTTCTCTTTATTTAAGCAAGTAAAACGAAGCTGAATTAATAAAATTAATAAAATAAAATTAATAAATTCCTGAGTATATTTAGGATAAAAAAGTCATTTAGGACTTGATGTCTATTTCATACTAGAATAAAATGTTGTTGTTGTTGTTGTTGTTGTTGTTTTAGCCTATAAACTTCTAAGAATCTTTGAGTTAGGAAGGGCAGAGTTGAGCACCTGCCCAATCTAGCAAAGAGACTGAAACAGGACGACTGTTTCTGCTCACATCAGGGCAAACATGAGCAACAGGGTGCTGGCACAGCTCCAAAAATGAAGCTAGACTAACTTACTTTGAGTTGATATTGTGTTTTCTATTTAAATTTTAAACATGCCTCTCTCCCACACACTCTCTCTCTGTCTTCGTGTCTGTCTGTCTATCTGTCTCTGTCTCTCCTCCCGTGCCCATGTCCTCTGTTTTTAATTTTTCTGCAACTATTTAAGCTTATATTCAAGAGATGCTAGCACTTTACTTGCTATTTTTTAATAAGCTCTGTGAATTGTGAGTAACTGCAGCACACTCCTTTCTCCCAGCTTAAGTTTCTTAGTTTGCAATTCAAAGGGTTCAGATTTACATGGCTGCCTTCCTTGCCTTTGTTGAAAGAGCACCAGCTTTGTTCATTGAGCTATAGCATTTTATTAAAATTTACTCAGTCTCTGCTTGGTCTTATACCAATGCCAAGGCATCAGACAAGATCTGACCCTGTTACCTCCACTGGCCTCATATACAGATATTGTGTAATTAATTTCTAGTGTACAAACACTTCATAAAGGCTGAGGCTCATTTGTTTGAATAAATTTTCCTTCTTTAACTAATTTTCCCCCTGTAGATTTGGATATCAGCTTCATGCTATAACAAATTACTAATTTACACGTCTTTCCTTTTTTTCTTAATTGATAGAAATCTTTATAATTGATACAAATTAATGTTATAATTTGTTACATTGGTATAATCTTTATCTTGTTACAGATTTTAGGTTTTCATTGGTATGAATCCATATACTGATTCAAAATTTAAAATTAATATTAATATTAATTTTATTCATGATATTAATTAATATTCATACCTAATAGACATTGTGCCTATGCAACTCACACCTTTTCAACAAATATTCTAATCATCTTGACGGGAAAGAAGATATTATTGAGAGACATTGTGTCTTTCCTTTGGCTCTAAGAACAATAAGATAATGGATTCCAAGGAATTAGAATTTTTTCAGTTATGGATATGAAAAGCTGATGTGCTAGTGCCTAACAGAAGGATGACCATATTCCCCCAAGAAGTAATTTCCCACAGTCTGAAAAGCTTTCTGAACCATCTTGCATGACAGATATTGGCAGAAAGAATTATGGGTCAGTGACCGGCGGCGGGAACAGACCTTGACCAGAACTCCTTAGTTATATAGGCTTCTCACCCTATCACTAACCGTCATGTCCATGTCAGGATCCTAGTTATCTAAAGACTTGGGGTCACTGGACCTCTTTATTTTTTTCTCGTCCCAGGGTGACCACATCAAATAAATCTCCATCCTCTGTCTTTCAGTGTTGTTTTCGTAATTGGTGTTTTCAGCACGGAGGCCCAATTTTATTTTGAACAGCTGTAATAGTTCAGGTGTTGTTGCTAAAGGTCCAGATTTTTTTTTTTTTTAA
>NC_034593.1:68958554-68960630 GCF_900095145.1 Mus pahari
AGAGAGAGAGAGAGAGAGAGAGAGAGAGAGAGAGAGAGAGAGAGAGAAGAAAATGTATCCACATAACCACTTAACCACTGCTATTATTGAATTTTAACATCCTGATTAATATTTTTGGATTATTTTTATCTTTTAAGACATTATAGGTGTTTATTTTTATAAATGGATAAAACTAACTAGGTACACTTTCAACACTTAGAAAACATAGTTTTACTTTTGTGTGCAATTATAGTCAGCATTTCACTTTTACACTGGAAATTTAAGGTCAAAAGTTCTGTTCCCAGTTGGTTCAATGTAAGGTTCACATGTATAAGGAAATGAAAAGAGCTACATGCAGACAGAGAAAGAGACAGCAAGAGACAGAGACTGAGATGAAAAAGAACATTTGCAGAAAGGGGGGACATTAACATTTATGCCCCGTCTTGGAAAAGTTTATAGAAACTGAGATAAAGTATGACATGTATAGAAAGTCACATAGTACTTGGAAAAATATGATTTTAGATTTGTAAGACAATAAAACAATATATGCCATGTACCATATAATTCAGTCTATGTTGTATTCTTCAAGAGAAAATTATATAGGAAAACAAAAGAAACCGTATCTGTGATTTTGAAAGTCTAGCATGTCAATTGCAATGCAAAACCTAGCTTTCAAGTAAAAAAGGAAAAGAGATAATTTATTCTGGAATAAAAACAAATAACCATGTCCTTGGAATATGGATTCAATTTTTCCCATAGACCACGTTCCAATATGGTAACAATTGTACATAAAGTTCTGTAGTAATGTAACATAGTAATAAAAACCTTTTCAATTATAATGGTGGGTGCATCAGCTAGACAGGTTACAGACAAGTGGAGAAACCTTTGTTAAAGTCCTTAGATGCAATCTGTTGATAGACATCTTAAGTAAGGGTTTGTGAAAGATAGGGACTTTTCACAAGTTCCAAAGGATTTGCCTAATATCCACAAGGATGTTAAGTCACATACAGTTGTGGATCATTAGGGGGCTGACAATAATCCAAGATAATTTACCTCCTGACCATTAACATTTTAACATTTCTATGATCGCCAAAGCTCCCATCAGTCCATCGGTCTTTAAAGAATGTTTAGTATAAGACGTACTCCTTTCACTCAACTCCCCTTCACAGAGAACTGGGTAACAGGTCAAAGGGGATAGTGAAAAGTTACGGGGTTTACCTTCTTTATCATTATGGCATGCAGAGTGTATATGGTATAGGCTTCCTCTCATTCCACAGGTCTCATATTAAACCAAACATTGTTTGGCCACTCCAATGAGTTCTCTGCTACCATTGTCTTTTCGTAGGGAGAATAGATTTTTGGGTCCAGGGTTTTGTGGCAGGTTGGTGTCCAGGTTTCTCTTTCGCTAGCGTGCTGAGTACCTTCTTATACCAAATCAACTAGAACACAGTAGTGAAATCTCTCTTCAGGCAGCAGCTTGACGCACACAGCTCACAGATCTGAGAGCTCTGTGAATGTTGTCCTTAGCAATGGGGCCCCGCTATGAGTTTTCAGAGAGCAACCATCAAGCAGTACTAGAATATGTAATTAGGACATTTAATATTGTAAAAATGTAGTTAAACCTTTCAGCACGTCTCACAGACACAGAGAAGATACAGCTGAGGATGATGCAGTTTTGATGTTATGGCTCATTTTCCAGGTTCAACTTTCCTTAAACCACCTAGTCAAGTCACCAAGTAAAATACTCTATGATAAAAATGTTATGTGCCTAAGAGAGGAGATGACAAGAGTTTATCTCACCTAAATGCCAGCTGCTCTGTTACTGATGTTTGGGTATACAGAATAGATGCCAAGCAAAATATGGTTTCCTTCACAGCAGGGTGAGACTAATATGGTATGCTCAGACTAATAGATAGTTCTGGGAAAGATGTGGGAAATCGTGCAGTTGGAGGAATTTAGTGAATATCATTCAATTACTTTGACCAAAAATTTGGCTTTATTTTATTTTAAAGAATAAAATATGTGTGTACATGTATGTATGTGGTGCTTGTGTGCATGAGTGAGTGTGGTTTTGTGTGTGTGTGTGTGTGTGTGTGT
>NC_034593.1:68960711-68962234 GCF_900095145.1 Mus pahari
TGGTTACTTACTTGGGTGGCTGGGAATCTCTTCAAAGGGTAGAGAAGAAGAGAGAGAGAGAGAGAGAGAGAGAGAGAGAGAGAGAGAGAGAGAGAGAGAGAAGGGGAGGCTTGTTTTGAGCCTAAAATCTAAAATCTCACCATTCTAGGCAAGTGTTTTAACTCATGTTTATATCACGACACTGGAAGATATTGATTGATTTTATTCTTTATGTTTCAAAGTAAATCTGGATAAAATGCTCAAAGTGACTTTGACTTGGCTTTGTAGAATAGGAAAGCCTTGAACTTTTGGTCCTTCTGCCTCTGCTTCTTAAGCATCTTGCATTATAAGCCTGCACTACCTACACTAGGACTAGTTCAAATGCATCTTTTAAGATTTTTATGTATCTTTGTGTTTATGTTTACTAAATGTCCACTTTCAATTGGAAACCTTTATGGTAAAGTAATATACTGTGTATTTCAAATATAAAGATGGAAAAAGTTCAGAAAATTATCATGTTGATTTCATGACACTTCTCAGAAATTCTGGACAAAAGCCTCTGTAGTCATTCAGGAGTGCAATTTAACATTGACAACAAAAGCATTGTTTTGTGCAATAAGTTGGCTTTTGTGTTTTTTGTACCATATGCTACATTCATAAACATTGTAAAATGAAGTATGTACCAATAAAACTATAGCAGACTTGATATTCATCAGTATAATGCAGGCTTAATAAATCTACAATGGTATATAATGCAGTAACAAAAAGAACATGGTACATCCATGTATACTCCTGAAAAAAAAAATTCCAATGTAAATGAGGTAGATCCAGCACAGGGGAATGCCAGGGCCAAGAAGTGGGAGTGGGTGGGTAGGGGAGCAGGGGCAGGGGGAAGGTATAGGGAACTTTCGGGATAGCATTTGAAATGTAAATAAAGAAAATATCTAATATAAAAAATAAAAATAAATAAATAAATAAATAAAATGAGGTAGATAATAAAAAGGACAGAGGGAATGGCATACTGAAACACACACATATACACACCATGCTTATATGAAATTTGGTGAATATAACTACTTTCTTTTGCCTGGAGTGTTGGGTTTATTTTAAAAATAAATGTGTGTGAGTTTGTGTGTGAGAGTTTGTGTGTGTGTTTGTGTGTGTGTGTGTGTGTGTGTGTGTGTGTGCATGACCAGGGCTGCATTAAGATGGGTCAGCAACTGTGAATTAGTTCATGTTGTCTACATTTCAGCACACTTCGGAGTAGATAAGAAAGGAACTATTGTGCAAGACTGGATTGAGGAGAAAGACACATTTCACACTGACAATACTAATAATATGTATGGGTTTCTAGAAAGTGTTAATGATTTAAGTAGAGAAGCCATTTTGTGCTCATTATTCTTGTTGTCCCTAGTAACTGTTTACAGCCCAGAATTCCAGGATACTTTTTTCTTAGATTCCCATTCTTTTTTTTTTTTTTTTTTAAAGATATTTATTTATTTATTTATTTATTATATGTAAGTACACTGTAGCTGTCTTCAGAC
>NC_034593.1:68962579-68968377 GCF_900095145.1 Mus pahari
CTATATTTTTGTATAGATGACAATATAGCAACTGTGCACCTGTGGATCATAGCATACCAGGAACAAAGTTACCTTTTTTTTTTTTTTTTTTTTTTTGTTATTTCAACTAAATTCTGTTCCTCTTGTGAACACAGTTTTCCCTTCAGCCTTGTTGCCTGGTGGCCGCTATTTCTATCGCTCTGGTTTCTGTTTCTAGATGATTATCACTCTGTTTCAAAACTTTGGTGCTACTTCTTTCATGAGAATTCACACTTTGCTTTTCTTCGGTGTTGTCTGCTCTCGAGAGTTCACTCTTGCCCTTCAGTATTTTAGGACCAATCACAATAACATTATTTACTCTTGCTGCTTTCATCCATTTCACTGGTAATTAGAAGTCTGGAAATCATGAGGACTAAGCTGATGTGTCTCCAATGTCTTGTGCTCAACCCTACCTCACCCACTCTTTTATGGAAACCCCTGCATTATTCGCCTTCATTCTGTCACAGCTCCCTCCTACCTTTTCAACTTACTCCCTGAATTCTGACAAGTCTTGAACTCCATTTCTGTGTTTAATTATCTGCTCTTTCCTCACTCATCTGCCTCCACCCACCTCAGCTTGTTATTTCTCTAATTACTATATTAAATTCCATATCTTTCATTATGTCGCTGACTTGCTGTCTTTCCACTTCCTGTTTATTCCTTACTTTGCTGTATTCACTTACTAAAGTTCCAGGCTTAATGAAATCAAGTGTTTCTATATAGCCAAAAATGATTGGGATGTAGACAAACCAACAACATGACCCTTTGGTTATATTATATCTTGCATTGACTTAGATCAACTGACTAGTCAGTCTTTTTTCCATCCCATTAAGCTCACTTGTTCTCTAATTTTCTTTCTCTAAATTGTCCTGCATCTCGTTGTATCTTTAGTCCTATCTAATTCTTTTATCCAAGGAAACGAAAAGAGAAAACAGAAAACATGATAGTAAAGTTATTTATGGCTTCATTATCTGGATATTTAGTCCCCAGTGGGTGGTCTGGTTTGGGGAAGAAACCTTTAGGAGATAAAACATTGCAGGTTGGAAGTCATCACTGGGGATGGGCTTTTGAGGGTTTGTAGCTTGTTGCTGTAGCTGGATGTTGGCTTATTTGAGGGTTCTTCTTAATACACCTTTCTCCACTCCTTTGATCTCATAACACTAGATAAGAGAGAAAAAGATATAGAGGGGAAAGAAGGTGGGGTGGCATTATTGTCAGAATATTTCTTGCTGAATAGGGGCATCATATTCCTTGGGGTAAGCCTGATCTTCACTATCAAGACATCTAATTTCTTCTTTCTTCTTTGCATATAACTACTTAACAAACCACAACTTAACAGCAATAACCAACCACACCTCTCTGGGCCCTAGCATTTCTATACCGTCTGAAAAGTCCTCAGAATTCTAAATGTATCACAATCACAGAAACCATCTGCAGCTGGCAAAACCACGCCCCTGCTAAAGCATGAAGCAAATTATAGTTAGCTGCTCTGTGCAGTCTGAAGCAATACCATATCCCACACCTGGGATTGAAATGAAACATATTGTTATAATAGTTATAATATTTCTGTGCTCTTTAAAGAAACCAAAACTCCAAAATTGTGATACAGGTCACATTTCTACTTTCTGTATATTCATCTATCTCTACTTCTTATATTTTTGGTTGTGAGCCTAGCCTTAAACGGCTGAGTCATCTCTTCAGCCCCTTTCTCTACTTCTTGTGTAGTGTGTGTGTGTGTGTGTGTGTGTGTGTGTGAGAGAGAGAGAGAGAGAGAGAGAGAGAGAGAGAGAGAGAGAGAGAGAGAGAGAATCCAACTTCTCTTTCCTTACCTCCCCTGCCATAATGAACTCTATCACAATTGAAAGAAAATTTAAAATAAATCACTTCTTCATTAGCTTGTTTTTGATCATGGTATTTTATCATAGTAGCAGAAAATTAATTAATGTAAGAATTAACATTCTACCAACAAATGATCCAGCATGCCACTGTATGAACTCACACACACACACACACACACACACACACACACACATCATCATCATCATCATCATCATCATCATCATCATTCTTCCTGTGAAGAAGAGTGGGTCATTCATTTGCTCTACCAGAGAATATTTGTGTTTGCTAGGGACAGTTTCATTTATTCTCAAATAGGGGACCGATTCAAAGGAAAATAATAATTAAAAACTTTTTTTTGCTCTTTCTCCAACCTACAGTGATCCAGGCTGGCCATACCCTTGGTGATCAGCATATTACTGATTTCTGCCTTGCTAAGTTCAGTGATAAGTCCTCAAATCAATTCTTACTAGACCTGTCAAACCATTTAAGACTCTTGTCTGCAGCAACTGTTACTTGGAGTTTCATAATTTTCTCTTTCCAGAGAATAGCATTGTTAGGCTATTTCTCTTCTAACTCATTGGCATGTTCTAGAGATATCTGTACCTCTTGAAGTACACTGAAATGATAACTGTCACATAACAATGACTAGTTTAAATTGCTGGATATATGTTAAAATACAGTCCAACTATATCTTATGGCCAAGATGACTGTTAAGCAGTTGTCAGGTATATAAAGGGATTGTAAATATGGAGTATTAGCCTAGCCTGCCTGAAGATCTAGAGACACAGAAGAGTGTCACTAAATTTATGGCTGAAAATATTAAAGAAGAATATTTAGTCAACATATAAGGCTATAGACAGAGATATGTATATGAATTGATGAGAATGTGTCAAAAGTACACAGAGATGATGGTGCATAGTGAAATCCAGGGGCAGGGTGACTGACTAGACCAATATAAGCCCAAACCAAAATAAATAAGGAGATATTGTATTTAGCAAATTCAAAGGATTTCTTCTTTTTTATTAGATATTTTCTTCATTTACATTTCAAATGCTGTCCTGAAAGTCCCCTATACTATCTCCCTTTCCTGTTCCACAACTAACCCACTCCCACTTCCTGGCCCTGGCATTCCCATGTACTGGGGCATATGATCTTCACAATACCAATGACTTCTCCTCCCAACTATGGCCCACGAGGTCATCTTCTGCTACATATGCATCTAGAGACACAAGCTCTATGGGTACTGGTTGTTCATATTGTTGTTCATCCAATATGGCTGCAGAGCCCTTCAGCTCCTTGGATACTTTCTCTAGCTCCCCCATTAGGGGCCCTATGTTCCATCCAATAGATGACTGTGAACATCTACTTCTGTATTTGCCAGGCAATGGCATAGTCACACAGGAGACAGCTATTTCAGGGTTCTGTCAGCAAAATCTTGCTGGCATATGCAATAGTGACTGGGTATGGTGGCTGTTTATGGGATGGATCCCTGGGAGCAGTCTCTGGATGGTCCTTCCTTATGACTTAGATCCAAACTTTGATTCTGTAAATCACTCCATTGGGAATTTGTTCCACATTCTAAGGAGGAACAAACTATCCACACTTTGGTCTTACTTCTTATTGAGTTTCATGGGTTTTGCAAATTGTATCTTGGGTATTCTTAGTTTCTGTGCTAATATCCACTTATCAGTGAGTGCATATCATGTATATTCTTTTGTGATTGGGTTACCTCACTCAGGATGATATTCCTCCTGATCCATCCATTTGCCAAAGAATTTCATAAATTTATTGTTTTGTAATAGCTGAGTAGTACTCCATTGTGTAAATGTACCACATTTTCTGTATCCACTCCTCTGTTGAGGGATATCTGGGTTCTTGCCAGCTTCTAGCTATTATAAATAAGGCTGCTATGAACATAGTGGAGCATGTGTCCTTATTACAAGTTGGAACTTCTTCTGGGTATATGTCCAGGAGAGGTATTACTGGATCCTCTGCTAGTACTGTGTCCAATTTTCTGAGGAATCACCAAACTGTTTTCCAGAATGATTGTACCAGCTTGCAATCCCACCAGCAATGGAGGAGTGTTCCTGTTTCACCACATACTCGCCAGCATCTGTTGTCACCTGAATTTTTGATCTTAGGCATTCTGACTGGTGTGAGGTGAAATTTCAGGGTTGTTTTGATTTGCATTTTCCTGATGATTAAGGATCTTGAACATTTTTTTTCAAGTGCTTCTCAGCCGTTCAGTATTCCTCAGTTGAGAATTCTATGTTTAGCTCTATACCCCATTTTTAATAGGGTTATTTGGTTTTCTGGAGTCCAGCTTCTAGAATTCTTTGTGTATATTGGATATTAGTCCCCTATCTGATTTAGGATTCATAAAGATCCTTTCCCAATCTGTTGGGGGCCTTTTTGTCTTATTGACAGTGTCTTTTGCCTTACAGAAGCTTTGCAATTTTATGAGGTCCCATTTGTCAATTCTCAATCTTACAGCACAAGCCACTGCTGTTCGGTTCAGGAATTTTCCCCTCTGCCCATACCTTCGATACTTTTCTCCTCTATATGCTCCAGTGTCTCTGGTTTTATGTGAAGTTCCTTGATACACTTAGACTTGAACTTTGTACAAGGAGATAAGAATAGACCAATTGGCATTCCTCTACATGATAACCACCAGTAGTGCCAGCACCATTTCTTAAATATATCACCATTTTTCCACTGGATGGTTTTAGCTCCCTTGTCAAAGATCAAGTGATCATAGTGTGTGGGTTCATTTCTGGAACTTCAATTCTATTCCATTGATTTACCAGTCTGCGGCTGGACCAGTACCATGCAGTTTTTATTGCAATTGCTATCCTATATTTTCTGTTATTCCAGATGAATTTGCTAGTTGTTCTTTCTACCTCTATGAAGAATTGAGTTGGAATTTTGATGGGGATTGCATTGAATCTGTAGATTGCTTTCGGCAAGATAGCTATTTTTACCATTTTGATCCTGCTAATCCATGAGCATGGGAGATCTTTCCATCTTTTGAGATCCTCTTTAAGTTCTTTCTTCAGAGACTTGAAGTTCACATGATACAGATCTTTCACTTCCTTAGTTAGAGTCACACCAAAGAATATTATATTATTTGGGACTATCGTGAAGGGTGGTGTTTCTCTAATTTCTTTCTTAGCCAGTTTATCCTTTGTGTAGCGGAAGGCCACTGATTTATTTGAGTTCATTTTATATCCCACTACTACACTGAAGCTGTTTATCAGGTTTAGGAGTTCTCTGGTGGAATTTTTAGGGTCACTTATATGTACTATCATATCATCTGCATTGGAATTTGGTCATTCTACCAGAGCCACACCCTTTTAGAAAACTGACTCTTTTCCCAAGAAGGCATCAATTGTCACATGGTCCTCAGCTAGGGGATGGAATACATAAGCTCCACCTGCAGCCATGTGTTTAAAGTATACATGTGATACTCATTGTAGCCATATACAAAGTGAGCTTGTATAACTGTATATAAAGTGTATATAAAGTGAGGCTTGCTGTTAATCTGTGTGTGAACTAAAACATATGCTTAATGTAGCTGTCTGGGCTTCTTGCATATCCCATAAATTCTACTCAGATTTACAAGTAACAATACATATTCATAGTGTACAATAAAGTATGGCTTAAGTGTCCAGATATTACTTTTGAGTCATGAAATGAGCCCAATAGGAGAAGAACTAATTCCTAGGAACTAGCATTGTTGAAAATTATTTATATTATGAAGGCACTATATTATGTTATAGGAAGAAGAAGAAGAAGAAGAAGAAGAAGAAGAAGAAGAAGAAGAAGAAGAAGAAGAAGAAGAAGAAGAAGGAGGAGGAGGAGGAGGAGGAGGAGGAGAAGGAGAAGGAGAAGGAGAAGGAGAAGGAGAAGGAGAAGGAGAAGGAGAAGGAGAAGGAGAAGGA
>NC_034593.1:68968567-68980010 GCF_900095145.1 Mus pahari
GGGGGAGGAGGAGGAGGAGGCGGCAAATGAGGGGTGGTGGGAAAGAACAAGCATTTCCTAGAACTTGATATCTCATACTTGGAATACTTTCCCTTTAGTTCTAAGAAACTGAGTGGGTAGATTTTTATCTCATTCCCCAAACACTAATTCTACATGCTGGACCTCTGTCATTTAGAAGGATACAAACCAGGTTCAGCACTGGGAACATCTGTATTTGAACATTGTCTTTTAAAATGGTATACACAGTTCTCTCTCCACTTCATCACTTTGTGAAGTGAGCTGTACCATTGAAGATTCAGATATATTTTTAGGGAAGAGAATGAAGTGATTTTTCTAAATAGGAATAAAAGCCACAGCCTCAGTAAAGTACCTGCTAATTCTAACTTGAGCTACCTTTGTAAGAGACTGTTAGTGAACTCTATTAACTGAATTTAGTTTGAAGATAATATGGAACTGCATTGTATTAGCAAATATATTCAGGATCATGTATGGGACAATCTGAGGTGGTGGGAGAGTTCCTGAGAGCTGTATTTTGCACTCTGACATGATATTCTTGCAACTCTCCTAGGCATTAACTAAGTTTTTTCTGATACAATTAGCACTTATAAGTTCAAATTTTCATTTCAATTTAAGATCATCTCAACTCAGAGTGACATCCAAACTCAGAAAATCTGCCCTGAGTTCAAAAAGAAAAAGAAATTGTACCTGAAGGAAAGGGAATATAGACCCTCAGGTTGCTTATGCCTTTGATGTAGAAATGCTGTATTTTTAGTCTTGATAATGTTGGTAATGAGCATTTCAAGCCTCTCCTCTACATTGTATCTGTTTCCTTCATTTTTACTGTTAATGAAATGTATCATCAAAGAAACAACTCAGGGAGAAAGAATGAGGAGAGCACTTTATTCAGTACTTTTATGATATTTAAAAGGGCCTTGGACTTTGATCATTTCTTATTTGATCAAAGAGCATTTGCTATTCTTTGTAGGAAACAATATTATAATAACAGAGATCAAATTTGATTCACAAACTTATTATACTCAAATAAAAGAAAATCCCCCTTTACAGTGCAATGTACTAATTCATATGACATGAGCACAAACATATTTTGAATATCTGAGGTCTGCTTTGGATAAACAGATATAATACACTATAAGAAAATACTACGAAAAGAAAAGCAGATTTTAAAATGTAATGCATTCATTATATAAGATTCACTACTGTCTGAATATTTTTCAGTAAATTAGGTTAATAACATTTTATTACTATGAGTTAGTAATGATGAATATAACCTGGGATGTTCTTTAATAATTACAACTTTCTTGTGAACAACAAAAATTCCCCCCAAAACAAGAAACAATAACAACAAACTCTCATGCAGTGAGATTAGCCAGACCAAACTTCTATTCATCTCAGTGAACATTTGTACATTCTGACTCTGTGGCACCTCACACTGGATTTTACATTTTTACTAACAATTAAATTTTATGCTACTACAAAAGAATGAAAAGTACACAAGAGTCTTAAACTAAAAAATTAGTTTTGTATTTTCTTTCATGTGTCCATTACCAGAATTTGTTCTTCTTTACCTCCTAATATTTACAGTTTCTTGTTTTCCTTTTTATATGTTACAATGGATCCACCTGTAACTTTTTGCATACACACACACACACACACACACACACACACACACACACACACACGCACACTCACACACATCTAGGATACAAGTGGCTTTTTATTTTGAGACTGTATTACCTTGTTAAATATTATATACCCTTAACTCTACAATTTTTAATTAGGTATTTTCTATATTTACATTTCAAATGTCATAACCTTTCCTGGTTTCCCCACCTAAATCCCCTGTCCCTTCTCCCCTCTCCCTAGTCACCAACCCATCCACTCCTGCTTCCTAGTCCTGGCATTCCCCTACATTGGGGCATCCAGCCTTCACAGGAGCAAGAGCCTCTTCTCCCATTGATGACGTACAAAGCCACCCTCACCTACATATGTGACTGGAGCCATGGGTTCCTACAAGTGTACTCTTTGGTTTGTGGTTTAGTCCCTGGGAGCTCTGGCGGTACTGGTTTGTTGATATTTTTGTTCCTCCTATGAGGCTGCAAACCCCTTCAGTTCCTTGAATCATTTCTCTAGCTCCTCCATTGTGGACCCTTTACTCAGTTCAATGGATGGCTGAGAGCATCATACACTTTTGTATTTGTTAGTCACTGATAGAACTTCTCAGGAGACAGCTATATCAGGCTCCTGTCAACTAGCCCTTGTTGGCATCAACAATAGTGTCTGCTTTTAGTGATAGTAGGTAGAATGTATAACTAGGTGGGGCATCTGGATAGCCTTTTCTTCAGGCTCTGCTCCACATTTTGTCTCTGTGTCTCCTCCCAAGGTTATTTTGTTCCCACTTCTAAAGACTGAAGTATCTACACTTTGTTCTTCGTTCTTCTTGAGCTTCATGTGGTGTGTAAATTTTATCTTGGGTATTCTAAACTTCTGGCTTAATATCCACTTATCAGTGAGTGCATACCATGTGTGTTCTTTTCTGATTGGGTTAATTCACTCAGGATGATATTTTCTAGTTCCATCCATTTCCCTAAGAATTTCATAAATTCACTGTTTTTAATAGTTGGTTAATACTCCATTGTGTAAATACACCACATTTTCTGTGTCCATTACTCTGTTGATGGACATCCAGGACATTCCAGCTTCTGGCTAATATAAATAAGGCTACTATGAACATAGTGGAACATATGTCCTTATTACATGTGGGATATTCTTCTAGTTATGTGCGCAGGAGTGTTATTGCTGGGTCCTCAGGTAGTACTATGTCCAATTTTCTGAGGAACCACCAGATTGATTTCCAAAGAAGTTGTACCAGTTTGCAATCCTAACAGCAATGGAGGAGTGTTCATCTTTCTCCACATCCTCACCAGCTTCTGCAGTCACATGAATTTTTGATATTAGACATTCTGACTGGTGTGAGGAGGAAATCTCAGGGTTGCTTTGATTTGTATTTCCCTGATGATTAAGGATGGTGAACATTTCTTTATGTGCTTCTCAGCCATTCAGTATTCCTTAGTTGAGAATTCTTTGTTTAGCTCTATAACTCATTTTTAATAGGGTTATTTGGTTCTCTGGAGTCTAAATTCTTGAGTTCTTTGCATATATATCAGCCCTCTATCAAAGATAAAAGAGTTGGTAAAGATCTTTTCCCAATCTGCTGCTTGCTGTTCTGACCTATTGACAGAGTCCTTTGCCTTACAGAAGAAGCTTCGCAATTTTATGAGGTCCCGTTTGTGTATTGTTGGTCTAAGAGCATAAGCCATTGGTGTTCTGTTCAGGAAATTTTCCCCTGTGCTCGTGTGCTTGAGGCTCTTCCCCACTTTATTTTCTATTACTTTCAGTGTATCTGGTTTTATGTGGAGGTCTTTAATCCACTTGTACTTGAGCTTTGTACAAGGAGGTAAGAATGGATTGATTTGGATTCTTCTACATGCTGAACCAGTTGAACCAGCACTATTTGTTGAAAATGCTGTTTTTCCCCCCTAGATATTTTTAGCTCCTTTGCAGTCATCTTACATATTCTTTGATTTCTTTCTTAAGAGACTTGAAGTTCTTGTGATATAAAATTTTCACTTCCATGGTTGGAGGTAAGCAAAGGTATTTTATGCTATTTATGACTATTATGAAGGGTGTTGTTTTCTTTATTTCTTTCTCAGCCTGTTTATCCTTTGTGTAGAGGAAGGGCACTGATTTTTTTTTTGAGTTAATTTTATATTCAGCTACTTTGCTGAAGTTGTCTGTAAGAATTTTATTGGTTTTTTTTTTTTTTTTTTTTTTTGTATTGATGTTCATAAGGGAAATTGGTCTGAATTTCTCTTTCTTTTCTGGGTCTTTATATGGTTTAGGTATAAGGGCAATTGTGGCTTCATAGAAAGAATTGTCTAGTATTCATTCTGCTTCTATTTTGTGGAATAGTTTTAAGAGTATTGGTATTAGATCTTCCTTGAAGGTCGGATATGATTCTCTACTAAACCCCTCTGGTTCTGGACTTTTTTTTTGGTTGGAAGACTTTTAATGACTGCTACTATGAAAGTCGTGCCTGAATCTGTGTAAAAATAAGTCTTCACCTTTGTTTGAGTATTAGGAATAGTCAAATTGTTCAGTTATAATAATTATTTTAATGTTTTCAGCAATCACCACACTGTTTTCTAAGTAATTTCCTTTCTTTTCAGTCCGAGCTGCATTGTCTAGACTAACATACCCTATCCAGAGTTGGGGAAACTGTTATCTGTATGCTTTGCATTATGCTTTGGCCTTTCTTTTATTTTTATGTTTTAGATTTTGGAGAAACTGTATGTAAAAATATTTTACCTATTATAATATTTTACTTGTTTCATAGTAGAAAAGCCAAAGGTAGAAAACATAATAAATTTAAAGATGCCATATGCATGTTATAGAGCATAATTAACAAGTAATGGTAAGAAGAGAGTAAAATAACATGTATATCACAGTAAATGTCATATTTAGCTTCCTGGTACTGGCATGAAAATAGATATAGGTTGGCCAATAGAATAAAATAAAGGACCTGGAAATAAATTTTTTGGCAAAGTTAGCAAAAACATGCATTAAAAGAAAGACAGCCTGATCAACAAATGGCACTGGTAAACTGGTTTTCTACCTTAGAAGAATGAAATTATATTCATATATTTCCCCTGGAAAAAAAATCAATTCAAAATGGATTAGAGACTTTAATTTAAAATCTGAAAACCTGAAATGCCTAGAAGAAAACATGGGGAATACTCTTTAACTCACTGGGATAGGTAAAGACTTTCTGAAGAGAACTTCAGCAGCATAGAAAGCAGCCACAATTATTAACAGATGGGGCATTGTGATGTTTTAAAAAACGTGTGCAGCAAAAGAAACTATCTGAATAGCAAATAAATAGCTCACAGAATGAGAGAAAATCTTTACCAGCTATACTTTAGAAAAGGGAATAACTTCCAGGACTTAGAATTAATTGCAGAAATTAAACACCAAGGAAAGAAAACAACCAATCAACAAATCAATTAATGAATTAAATAGTTTTTTTAAGAAACAAAAATGGCCAAAACTGGTTAATAACTATTTTACAAGTGTTCCAGATCCAGATCCATAGAAAAATACAATTTGAAATTCCTTTGAGAAGCTGCTACAACCTAGCCAGAATGGCTATTATCAGGAAATCTATAAACAAATGTTAGAGTGGATAAAGAGAGAGAGAAATCCTTATCCATTGCTGGTATAAAAGAAAATTAATACATGTATTATGGAAATCGGTTAGGAGCTTCTAAAAAAGTAAATATGGAATGGCTAACTTGCTATTTCACTCCAGGATATAAGCATAGAGAAGCCCTTACCTTACCATAGAGATATTTCACCCTAATGAGTATTTTTTTTTTTACTACTGTTTTCATTAATTCAGGAAATATCACCACCCTACTTGACCATCAACAGATGAATGGATAATGGAAATCTGGTACATATATGAAATGTAACACTATGCAATTCTAAAGAAAAATAAAATAATTAGCCAGAAAATTTGTAGAGGTTGTTCCACTGGCCACTGTGCATGGGTCCTGCCAGGAGAGAGCTGGTCTCCCAGGAGTACTCTCACTCCCAGGCCATGAGATGAGATCTCCACTTTCTCTACAGTAACTGTCTAAAGCAGGACCAGCCTGGAGTGAAGTGAACAGTGCACAGCAACAGTGGAGCAGTGGGACAGAATCCTTCCAGTCACCATCTGCACCCAGGAACTAAGGCTGTTCCACAGCTGGCTGTACGCAGGTTCTGCCAGAAATAGCAAGACTAATTAATACCAGAGGTAACCAGATGGCAAAAGGCAAGAACAAGAGCTTTACCAAGAGAAACCCAGGCTACTTGGCATCATCAGATTTCAGTTCTTCTACCACAGCAAGTCCTGGATACCCCAACATACCAGAAAAGCAAGGTTCAGATTTAAAATCCCATCTCATGATGATGATAGAGGACTTTAAGAACGGCATAAATAACTCTTTTATATGAATACAAGATAACAAAAGCAATCAGGTAGAAGTGCTTAATGAGGAAACACAAAAATACCTTAAAGAATTATAGGAAAACACAACCAAACAGGTGAAGGAAATGGACAAAACCATCCAGGATCTAAAACTGGAAGTTGAAACAATAAAGAAATCACAAAGGGCAACAACCCTGGACTTCTCACTGGAGATTATAAAAGCCAGTATATTCTGGGCAAATGTCATACAGACACTAAGAGAACATGAATGCCAGTCCAGGCTACTACACCTAGCAAAACTCTCAATTACCATAGATGATGAAACCAAGATATTCCAATACAAAAACAAACTTACACAATATCTTTTCACAAATCTAGCTCTTCAAAGGAAAATAAATGGAAAACTACAACCCAATGAGGTAAACTACAGCCAAGAAAAACAAGAAAATAATCTTCTTTTAACAAACCAAATGGAAGATAGTCATATAAACAATTCCACCTCTAAAGACAAAAATAACAGGAAGCAATAGTCATTTTTCCTTAGTATTTCTGAATATTATTGGACGCAATTCCCCAAAATCAGACAGAGGCTAACAGAGGACTCGACACATTCTTACATACATGAAACCTACCTTAGTTATAAAAACAGACACTTCCTCAGAGTAAAAGACTGGAAAAAATTCTGCAAGCAAATGGCCCCTAGAAACAAGCTGGGGTAGCCATTTTAATATCAAATAAAATCAATTTCCAACCTAAAGTTATCAAAAAAGATAAGCTAGGACATTTCATACTCATCAAAGGAAAAAATCTACCAAGAGCTCTCAATTCTGAACATCTATACTGCTAATGCAAGGGCACTCACATTCATAAAAGAAACTTTACTAAAGCTCAAGCACACATTGCACCTCACACAATAATAGTGGGAGACTTCTATACCCTACTCTCATCAATGAACAGATCATGGAATCAGAAACTAAATAGCGAAACATTGAAGCTAACAGCAGTTATGAACCAACTGGATTTAAAAGATATCTATAGAACATTTCCACCCTAAAACAAAAGAATATACCTTCTCAGCACCTCATGGTACCTTCTCTGAAATTGACTATATAATTGGTCACAAAACAGGCATCAACAGATACAAGAAGTCTGACATAATCCCATGCATCCTATCAGATCACCATAGACTAAGGCTGATCTTCAATAACAACAAAAGCAACAGAAAGCCTACATACACATGGGAGCTAAACAACACTCTACTCAATCATAACTTGGTCAAGGAAGAAATAAAGAAAGAAATTAAAGACTTTTTAGTATTTAATGAAAATTATTGAACATCATTATGAAACTTATGGGACACAATAAAAAGAGTATTAAGAGGAAAATTCATTGCTCTGAGTACCTCCAAAAGAAAACTGGAGAGAGCATACACTAGCTGCTCGACAGCACATGTGAAAGCTCTAGCACAAATAGAAGCAAATATTCCCTATAGGAGTAGGAGGCAGAAAATTATCAACTCAGAGATGAAGTCAACCAAGTAGAACCAAAAAGAACTATACAAAGGATCAACAAATCCAGGAGCTGATTTTTTGAGAAAATCAACAAGATAGGAAAAATCCTTAGCCAGACTAACCAGAGGGCAGAGAGACAGTATCCAATTTAACAAAATCAGAAATGAAAAGGGAGATATAACAAGGAACCAAGGAAATCCAAAACATCATCAGATCCTACTACAAAAGCATGTACTCAACAAAACTGGAAAGTCTGGATAAAATGGACAATTTTCTAGACTGATACCAGGAGTCAAAGTTAAGTCAGGATCATATAAACTATCTAAAGATTCCATAACCCCCAAAGAACTAGACACAGTCATTAATAGTCTCCCAACCAAAAAGCCCAGGACCAGATTCAGAGTTTAGTACAGAGTTCTATCAGACCTTCAAAGAAGACCAAATACTAATACTCTTCAAACTATTCCACAAAATAGAAACAGAATGAACACTACCCAATTCGTTCTATGAAGCTACAATTACACTGCTGCCTAAACCATACAAAGACACAACAAAGAAAGAGAACTTTAGACCATTTTCCCTTATAAATATCGATGCAAAAAATATTCAATAAAATTCTCACAAACTGAATCCAAGAATACATCAAAATAATCACTCACCATGATCAAGTAGGCTTCATCCCAGGGATGCAGGGATGGTTCAATATGCAGACATCCATCAATGCAATCCACTATATAAAAAAACTCAAATAAAAAAAAAATGACATGATCATTTCATTAGACACTGAAAAAGCATTTTACAAAATTCAGCATCCTTTCATGTTAAAGGTCTTAGAAAGATCAGGAGTTCAAGGCCCATACCTAAACATAGTGATAGCAATATACAGTAAACCACTAGCCAACATCAAACTAAATGGAGAGTAACTTGAAGCAATACCAATAAAATCAGGGACTAGACAAGGCTGCCCACTCCCTTTCTCCCTATTCAATATAGTACTCAAAATCCTACCCAGAGCAATTAGAAAACAAAAGGAGGTCAAAGGGGTACACATTGGAAAGAAGTCAAAATATTACTGTTTACAGGTGGTATGATAGTACATTTAAGAGATGGCAAAAATTCCGCCAGAGTACTACTAAACCTGATATACAGCTTCAGTGTAGTAGCTGGACATAAAATTAACAAACAAATCAGTGGCCTTCCTTTAATCACAGGAAAAACAGGCTGAGAAAGAAATTAGGGAAATGGCACCTTTCACAATAGTCACAAATAATATAAAATATCTTGGTGTGACTCTAACTAAACAAGTGAAAGACCTTTATGACAAGAACTTCAAGTCTCTGAAGAAAGAAATTGAAGATCTCAGAAGATGAAAAGATCTCCCATGCTCATGGATTGGCAGGATTAATATATTAAAAATGGCCATCTTGCCAAAAGCCATCTATAGATTCAATGAAGTTCCCCCAAAATTCCAAATCAATTCTTCATAGAGTTAGAAAGAACAATTTGCAAATTTATCTGGAATAACAAAAAACCCAGGATAGTGAAAACTATTCTCAACAACCACAGAACTTCTGGGATAATCACCATCGCTGACCTCAAGCTGTACTACAGAGCAATTGAGATAAAAACTACACAGTATTGATACAGTGACAGGCAGTTAGATCAAAGGAATAGAATTGAAGATCTAGAAATTAACCCACACACCTATTGTCACTTGATATTTGACAAAGGAACTAAAACCATCCAGTGAAAATAGACAGCATTTTCAACAAATGGTGCTGGTTCAACTGGAGGTTAGCATGTAAAAGAATGCAAATCAATCCATTCTTATCTCCTTTACAAAGCTCAAGTCCCAAGTGGATCAAGGTCCTCCACATAAAACCAGATACACTGAAAGTAATAGGAAAGAAAGAGGGGAAGAGCCTCAAGCACATGAGCACAGGGGAAAATTTCCTGAACTGAACACCAATGCCCTATGCTCTTAGATCAACAATAGACAAATGGAACCACATAAAATTGCAAAGCTTCTATAAGGCAAAGAACACTCTCAATAGGACAAAGTAGCAATCAATAGATTGAGAAAATATCTTTACCAATCCCACATCTGGTAGAGGGCTAATATCCAGTATATACAAAGAACTCAAGAAGTTAGCCTCTGGAGAATCAAATAACCCTATTACAAATGAGGTACAGAGCTAAACAAAGAATTCTCAACTGAGGAATACCTAATAGCTGAGAAGCACCTAAACAAATGTTCAACACCCTTAATCATCAGGGAAATGCAAATCAAAACAAGCCTGAGATTTTACCTTGTACCAGTCAGAATGGATCAGATCAAAAACTGTGACAGCAGATGCTGGAGAGGATGTGAAGAAAATGAAACATTCCTCCATTGTTGGTGTGATTGCATGCTGTTACAACCACTCTGAAAATCAGTCTGGCTGTTCCTCAGAAAATTGGACATAGTAGTATCTGAGGACCCAGCAATAACATTTTTGGGCACATACCCAGAAGACTATCCCACATGTAATAAGGACACCTGTTCCACTATGTTCATAACAATCTTCTTTATAATAAACAGAAGCTGGAAAGAGCCCAGATGTCCTTCAGCAAAGGAATGGATACAAAAAATGTGATACATTTACACAATAGAATACTGCTCAGCTATTAAAAACAATGACTGCATGAAATTCTTAGGCAAATGGATGGAACTAGGTAATATCCTGAGTGAGATAATCCAGTCACAAAAGAACATGCATTATATGCATTCACTGATTAGTGGATATTAGCCCCAAAGCTCAAAATACCCAAGATATAATTCACAGACCGCATGAAGCTTAAGAAGGAAGACCTAATTGTGGATGCTTAAATGCTTATTAGAAGAGAGAACAAAATACTCATGGGAGGAAATATGGAGACAAAGTGTGGAGCAGATATTGATGGAATGGCCATACAGAAACTAACCCACTTTGGGATCCATCCCATGTACAGACACCAAACCCAGGCACTATAGTGAATGTTAAGAAGTGCTTGCTGACAGGATCCTGATATAGCTCTCTCCTGAGACACTCTTCCAGAGCCTATCAAATACAGAAGCAGATGCTCACAGCCAACCATTGGACTGAGCACAGGGTCCCCAGTGGAGGAGTTCAAGAAAGGGCTGCAAAACTGAAGGTGTTTTCAACTCCATAGGAAGAACAACAATATCAACCCACCAGATGCCCCAGAGTCCCAAGGCCTAGATCATCAACCAAACAGTAAACATGGACCCTGAGGGCCAGCAGAAAGAATGTAAATAGGTGACCTCAGTAATAGGAGGTTGGAGGGACCCGACCCCTCAGAATGCACCAGAGACCTGGGAGGTAAAAGACTCAAAGGGAGGGGCCTTAGACGAAATGCCTGACAGTAGGGAGAGGGAACTTATAGAGCCCACCTCCAGCAGGAAGACAGGAGAACATCAAATCAGGGATGGGGCTGCCATCCCACAGTTACATCCCACAGTCACATCTCTGACCCATAATAGTTCCTGTCAGAAAGAATTACAAGGATTGAAATGGATAGGAGCCTGAGGAATAGGAGGTCCAGCAACAGATCCAAAGTGGGATCTAACTCAATGGGAGGTTCCAAGGCCTAACACTATTACTGAGGCTATGGAGCACTCACAAAAATGGGTATATCATAATTGCCTTCTGAAAGACCCAACAAGCAGATGAAGGAATCAGATGCAGATATTTGAACCCAACCAATGGACAGAATCAGCCGAACCCTGATGTTGAATTAGGGAAGGCTAAAAGAAGCTGAAGAAAAGGGAAATCCTGTAGGAAGACCAGCAGGCTCAACTCATCTGGAACCCCCCCCCCCCCAGATCTCTCTCTAGTTTTCT
>NC_034593.1:68980101-68992595 GCF_900095145.1 Mus pahari
GAGGACTTCTGGGTCTGTGTTCATTCAGAGATGATGCACCCTAGACTGGAGACTGGAGTCCCTAGAGAGTTTGGAGGTCAGGTGGGGTGGGGAGTGGAGGCATCCACATGGAGATGGGGTTGGGTAGGGAGTAGGTGTGGGATGTGGAACAGTCAGAGTGTGTGTGTGTGGGGGGGGCAGGGAACGGAGTATAGAGTGTAAAAAATCAATTACATGTTGGAGCATCTTCTGGGTATATGCCTGAGAGTGGTATTACTGGGTCCTCAGGTATTACTATGTTCAATTTTCTGAGGAACCACCAAACTTATTTTCAGAGTGGTCATACCAGTTTGCAATCCCACCAGCAATAAAGGAGTGTTCATTTTTCTCCATATCCTCACCAGCATCTACTGTCACCTGAGTTTTTGATCTTAGCCATCCTGACTGATGTGATGTGGAATCTCAGAGTTGTTTGGTTTGTGTTTCCCTTGATGACTAAGGATGAAGAACAGCTTTTAAGGTGCTTCTTAGCCAGTCGGTATCCTCAGATGAGAATTCTTTGTTTAGCTCTGTACCCCATTTTTATTAGGGTAATTTGTTTCTCTGGAGTCTGACTTCTTGTGTTCTTTGTATATGATATAGCTGTCTCCTGAGAGGTTCTGCCAGTGCCTGACAAATACAGAAGTGGATGCTTACAGCCATCCATTGGACTGAGCACAGGGTTCCCAATGAAGGAGTTAGCGAAAGGACCTGAGGCGTTGAAGGGGTTTCCAGCCCTATAGGAGTAACAACAATATGAAGAAACCCATACCCCCAGAGCTCCCAGGGACTAAACCACCAACCAAAAAGTACACATGGTGGGACTCATGGCTCCAGCTGCATATATAGCAGAGGATGGCCTAGTCGCACATCAGTGGAAGGAGAGGCCCTTGGTCCTGTTAAGGCTCTATGCCCCAGTGTAGGGGAATGCTAGGACCAGCAATTGGGAGTGGGTGTGTTGGTGACCAGGGGGAGGGGATAAGGGGAGGAGGCTTTTCAGATGGGAAACCAGGAAAGGGGGTAATATTTGAAATGTAAATAAAGAAAATATACAATAAAAGAAAAGAAAAAAGAATTAAATTACAAGTAAGAGAAAGTAGAATTATATTTAATATGTAGATATCAAAGGTGTTTGTAGTTGTCATTAATAAGAAAATACTTTGAAGCTGAAACACAAACATGACTTCCATAAAAATACACCTCCAGTTATTTGCTTTGTACCTTACCATTTCCCTCAATACCCTACCATGTGCAGCTCTCAGCTGAGGTTCATGAACAGCTGCTAGAAGTTACTATCAAGTTTCTCCTTGGGGGGTCCTCTTCTTTGTCTTAGTCACCAAGCTCTTGCCTCTTGCTGTTCAGTCTCTTAAGAGTTCCATGGTGCTCCATGTTTACCAAAATCAGCCGATTAGGGATCTCAATGGCATTTATAAAATTTCAGTGACCATGTAACACAATCATGGGTATGATAACTACCATATTCAATTTATACTCATGGTGACTGATTGATTATCCAAGGGTAGAAATCACTGGGGGTTATTTTTAAATTTTGTATGCCATATTGGAATTAAAGTGATTGTTATATATATAAGTTTCCCAGTAAATTTTTCCATATAAATTTTGGGTACTTGGTATAACTATCAGTTTCATTGCTCTCAATTGTAAATTATATAAACATTGGAAATAACTCATGCTTTTTTGATATTTATATTTTAGAAAACAACTTATTATAGAGATCATATAAAATATTCTCATGTTTTTTTTTTAACTAGAAAAGACTGACAAAATATCTGAAATATCAGTTCCACTTTATCTCTATTTTTAACTCACAGTCTTTCTACTTGAGTGATTTGTTCATCCTCTTCCCTAGGGGGCCAAGAAAATTGTATTTGTAAGATGCTGCAAAGGGAAACTTACATGGCCTTCAAGTGCAAGCTACATTATTTATCATCAGATCAATGTTCTGGCAGTGTTACTCGTAAGTAGATATACTGATTTAATCTTAAGATCAGTCAGGTGAGCCCAGTTTGCCTTAGGCGAAGGATACGGAATGTATCTAACTTTCCTAATACCTTAGAAGCTAAGTTTATTGAAGAAAATACTCAGTGTTTCACCAGTCGTTAACAAATGTTGCTTCCTTCCTTCGTCAATATAATTAAATTTAGAAATTTACTTTTAAGCGAAATTATACTCTATAACATTGGGAATACAATTCTGGCAATGAAGAGATTCATTCTCTAGGAAAAGACACTTGCTTTCTCAGAATGTGAGCTGATTAATTTGCACCAGTACTATGAAATGCCTCCTCTACTGTCTACCTTCTCTTGTCAGATGTTTATCTTTATTTCTACTGTCAGTAAATTGTTTAATAGTATTAACTCAACCTGAGATCAAATCCATTCACTTAATGAAAGCATGTAGAAGAAAATCAATAGTGTTCATGGGCAAAATTAGAGAATGTAAATATAAAATATAGCAAATTAGAGAGGATGTCAAGGGCAAAGCCAGCAACCATGGAGAGTCCATTTTGATGGAAAGAGTACTTGTGACTTTTCTGTGTTAGGAAGAAAAATTTTTGTTTCTATTTTCTTTCAAACAAATCAGATGACCCAGCAGGTCAGTAGAAACACCATTGCATGATGTCAGATGCTAGACAATCTATTCTGTTCATTGGTCTAGCTTTCTAAGCTTCTAAAGATTCCATATTGTTTATTTGATATAGTTGACTACCTTATTATGAGGAGTTTGATCTCCCACTCATAGCCCCTTTCTTTAACACCATCTATATTTCCATATATTAAATAATAACATCAACATGATGATTGTCAAAGGAATAAAGTTATGCTGTGAGTTTGGTTGGGATTCTCTTGACTTTGTAAGTAATGGGACATATTTATAATAGTAACTTTTGAATGCATTATTTCATGGTTTTTGATCTCTTTAATTTACTTCAGCAACAGATTATATCTTGAGCTATTGGAATAATATTTATGTATTAAAGCTAGCAAATGAACTGAGAGTAGTGGCGCACGCCTTTAATCCAAGCACTTGGGAGGCAGAGGCAGGCAGATTTCTGAGTTCGAGGCCAGCCTGGTCTACAAAGTGAGTTCCAGGACAGCCAAGCAGCCAAGGCTATACAGAGAAACCCTGTCTCGAAAAACCAAAAACCAAAAAAACAAAAAAAAAAAACAAAACAAAACAAAAAAAAGGCTAATAAACAAATATTGCTGTGTAACTTATTTTTTGTAGAGTTGTAGTTTGAACTCAGGTTCTCCTACTAGCCAAGATATTCTCTTCACTATGCCAAAGCTTCTTTTTCTGGTGTTTCTAGTAATCTGCTTGTAATATTTGCATATAATAACAATGCTATTTTTCCATATAATCCTTGTTTTTGTTTATTTTATGTTTTTTTCCCATTGCACTAGTTACAAGCTACATTATGGAATAGAAATAATAAATGAGCTGTCACTGTGATATTTCTGTTATCACTAGTATATCATTATATATTTTATTTTCTCATTTGATTCATTTATGACTTTGCAGATATGATGTATACAGTTATAGGAATTATTTGTGTCATCCAAGAAGCGTTCTAGTTATTTCCAAGAGAATATTCTTTGTAATATTGATGTTATCATTACTTACCTATATTTGAGTGAAGAGGAAAGACCAACAATGTCAGTTTTGCTCACCTTTATGACTTTTCCTTTTGGAGATCAGCTACCACATTGTGCAGTAATCAATAAACATTTTTACATGGTGAGGAGTTAAGGTCTCTAGACAATTATCAGAGAGGAGACTCTCAAAACCCATGATAGTTTGAGGGAGGATTTTTTTAGTCCTGTGGTACCTGAGACTTTATATTCTTCCAAGAAAGCAAGTTATCTGGCTCCGTGATTTTAGCTTAATGGCCACTCAGAGACATGTGGCGAAGCAAATGTATCTTATTGTAAGTTGAAATTTTAGGAGAAATTTTGAGTTTCATTACAAATAGATGAAAATTTCTGGTTTTCTACATTTGAATTATATTTAATAATGATAAGCTTTTAATTTCTCTTTTCTAACCTAGATCTACTGGATTCATAGTTTGTAATGTTGGCATTGCTAGAATAATAATTCATAGGGAATATATATCAATATATTATGATTTTCTGAATAGGACTCCTTTAGTACTTAAAATAATCTACAAACAGGATCTACAATTAAAGTAAAGGAAGCTTTCCATTAAATAAACACACCATATAAATAAAGTCTCTGACAGTTATAAATCTGACAGAGGACTAGTTTTTAGAATTTACCAAAAATCTCAGGAAAGCACACATTCTAATTAAAACATAATTACAGAACTAAACAGAAAAGTTTGCAAAAAGAAACATAAAGATCTTTGAAACAGTTTTGAAAGTTTTCAATATTCTTAGCTATTAGAGAAATGCACACTAAGTCTCCATCTCACCACTCTTAGAATGACCAACAGCAAGGATACCAATAACAACACATGCTGCTATGCAATTTCGAAAGGAGGACTAATATACTCTGTTATTTGCAGGGTAAACTAGTGTATCATATTTTGAAAACAGTCGGAATGCTTTCCAAAACACATCAAATAAAACTACCACATGACCCGGTCCTGTTAGTCATATGTACATACACAAAGAACTACATTTGCTATAGTGGTGATACAGACCTGCACATCCATCCTCATTGCTACCCTCTTCTAGGGCATAGCTTGCAAATGGAGGTGGCCTAGATGCCAAACAACAGACAAATGAATAATTAATATGTGGTACATATACATAATAGAATAGTTTGTATTCTATTTAATATGTATATGTGTTATTTAACTATAAAGAAAAACATAAAGCATTCAATTGATGTAATTAAAAATAAAAGTACTCCTTGAGAGGCACCCCAGCATATAATGACAAGAAGTATGTGTTCTTTTCTCATAACTATTCTAGATTCAATTCTTGAATGTAATGTGTCTACAATGGAGTACTTGAGCATGGCAGAGAACAATAAAAGGAACCGTGCAAGAGATTACCTTATAAGAAGAGGTAGTATTACAAGGAAAGGATAGAATGGGACTAATGTGGGTGGTAAGGTTTAGGCAGTATTTAGAAATTATGTATACCCTCCTATACAATGGCAGTTTGAATGTATCTTTGTGTATAGGTAGGTGGTAACCAACTGCTCTGTGAATGGAGTGAAGATTCACCCCATGTATCATGGGGATCAGTATCTGGTACTATATGCTTAGCAGATAAGTCAGGTATGAGGAGGTTTTAATTCCATGAGGGAAGCATTACGGATGGTTAATTGAACTGATATAGCAGCAATATGCCCTCTAAATAACGATGCCCCAGGTGTGAATCTGAGAAGTCACTCCTAACAATGAACAGTAGGGAATGCAGACTCGTGACTGTACACGGAAATATGCCATAGGTGTGTGTCAAACTATGCCATAGGTGTGTGTCAAACTCTAAACAAGACATTTAAATCATTCCCTCCAGTACTCACAAAATGTTGTAGAGAAAGGTAAAAGAATATTTAAGAGCTTGAATATAAGAGAGGCTAAGAAGCACAATTCCTTAGACTAGGAACAATCAATATAATCATTAATAATCATTAATTGATATCAAGTACAGTTATCTGCACTGAGCCCACATAAGGCTAATCCTGTCAATTGGCCAAAGAAGAAAAAGGACCTTATGAGACCCCACAATTTACCTCTGAAGTATTTGGGTATCCCTAGATTCTAGATTATGAGACAAAGACAATCACTGTGTTTACTTGTTTAGCCTCTGTGGAGTTCACCAAGATCCAACAGATAGCTCCGACTGAGTCTCATAGGTGGCATAATTAACCTTAGTGGCTCTCAAAACAAAATGAAAAGATATTAACATGGGCAATACTTATGAGAAATGATAATGAGAGACAAGGGTGATAGGGAGGTAGGAGTCAAAAATGATTGTTATTAAAATATAATCCCCTAAAATGATACTTTGCAGACCATAAATAAATAATAACAAACTGTGGATTGCTGAAAATTAATATCATAGGACAAAAGATCTGTAACTTAATACAATGTATAAATAAGGTTAATACTTGTATTTTCTTGATATATATATATCAATTATATATATATAATCTCTAAAAGCTGGAAAATCTAACATGTTAACCAATAATATTCCAGCATATGCAGGCTTATTTGGCTTGTGAAAAGCGGAAGAAAATGAACATAAAGTCTTTCTTTTCTGGTGCTCTAAGAAATGATGGCATGCATTCTTCTGTACTTAAGCAGAGAAGCGTTGTTTGAGGGCAAGAAATGTATTTCTAATGTTAAAGGATGTTTCTGAACTTGTCTGCTTTGTGACATTTGAAATGCCACTTAATCTATTTTTTGTTGTTCCTGGTTTTTGTTATTTATTTCTTTTAGAAATGAATCTATGATTTTAGCTGACTGTATAATTAATTACATTAATTAATATGATTTCTTAAGCAAGAGAATTTATTTCTCATGGATTGGTATTTTATAGTGTGCATTCAAAGTCATATTAAAGTCATATCTCATATGTAATTAAAAACATATATGCTAATATAGAAACAATATGCATGAAAAATATCAATGATCAGATATAAATATTAGCTGACTTATAATTGTAAATAAATAAAATCAGCATCTCTTGACATTTAATACAAAAGCTTTAGGTGTGGGTCTAAGAATCAAAACCAAAGCTTTATAGCATGCTAGGTGAGTAGTTTGTTGTTGAGTTTTATCCTTTGACCTTTGGTTTGGACAAACAGTGTCATTATGTAGCCTCAGCCATCCTAGAACCCACAGTATCCTTCCACAACTAGTAAAATATGGGGATTATAAGGCATACTAATGCAACTCTTCAGTTTCCTTAAAAAAAGAAATAAATACACACACACACACAAACACACACGCACACACACACACACACACACACACACACACTTTACTTGTGAGGCTTAATATCTCAGGATATATTGAGCATAGGTAGAAATATTCTTGTTATTTAATTTTAGAAAACATTTATTTGAAGTTCCTAAAATTTATTTTGTCACAATATAAAAATTTCACATATTAAGGTTTAAATGTAAGCTTTCAAATTAAGAAGGCAACAACATCACTAATAACTGTTTGCGTGCCAATTAGCACATGTGCAGAAAATTTAACATTTTTTTCTTTTTTCCAACTTAAATTTTTTATTGAATATTTAGGAATTTCATATCATAAACTCCAGTTATAGTCACTTCCCCATTCTCCCCAGTCCACCTCTTACCCTTATGACCTCCTTTCCAAAATGAAATAGGAGAAGGAGGAGGAGGAGGAGGAGGAGGAGGAGGAGGAGGAGGAGGAAGAGGAGGAAGAGGAGGAGGAGAGGAAAAACTGTCCAATTTGTGTTGCCAGTAAATTCACTGGAGCATGGTCAAAGTCCCATTAGTCAGCCTGTTGAAGAAAACTGAAAACTTTCCTCACCCACAATCCTGTCAGAAGTTCTCAACTGTGGAGAGCTACACTTCAGCATTCTTATCACAGTTGTTAAAATTTCTGTTTGAAGGTTTCCTGTTTAGGATGTTATTTATTTTGAGAGAAAAGAGTAGAAATGGTCACAGAAGCCTTCTATGACTCTCTCAATTTTGAGTCTCTGGTCACTGATGTCACTGCAAAATTAGCTTCCTTACCCTTTACAATCAGCGGAAGCTCAGATAATAGATTTACACCTGGTTTCTTGTAAAGCTATGGACCATAGACATCCACATGGTCTCCAGCATCAGTATGTGCCACGGACCTCTGTGTGATCTTGGGTGACAGTACAGCCCATGGAACATCACCATGTCCCTCTGCCACAGCATGGGCCACAGTCACCATCATATCCAAGAACATTAATATGGCTTCTCAAGCAATACATGATACAAACACCAAAATGGTCTGTGGTGGCAGTTTGGCACACAGATGTCAACATGGCCTCAGATGGCAGCACAGGGCCATATCAACATGGTCCCAAGCAGTAGCATGGCCCAGGAACATTAACCAACTGAGGTCATGCTGATGTTCACAGTGCATGCTGCCGCTGAAGGTCATGTCTGAGTCTGTGGTCCCTGCTGTAGCTGGAGATGTGTTGATACTGATGCCACACTGAGGCCATGAGGGTGACCGTGGCCTGTGCTACCACATGAAGTCATGTTAATGTAGTGCTTTTTAATCCTACATTTTTCATATTATTTATAAGGTAAGCACATAAATACAGATATTGAGAGCTCAACAGGGCCTAAACCTCATTAGCATGAGGAGACCAGGCATTTCTGTATTAGTTGGCACAGAGGAGACAGATAGGGACAGAGAGTACACAGCAACAACAGCAACAGCAACCACAACAAAATAAATGACACACTCAAAATAAGAATAAAATTTGAGACTAAATTATTGTTTAAGAAAGAATTCAAACTAATAAGGAAAGAATGCCCAGACTTGCTAACAAAAAGAAGCTTAAAATTAATATAACTATTTTTTCTAGAAAGCATACATAATTTCAACCATGCACTATATATAGCTACAGAAGGGAGAGTTTATGCATGCATTGATGAAAGGAATTAGAGTAGGCAATGTGGTCATTATTTTTAAATGTTATAGTTTTTTGTTAAGCAATTCCTCTCTGCATAAGTCCATGCATCAAGTTTTTATTTCATCATTAATTAAATTATTACCAAATTAGACCAACATGATTGTCAGTGGAATTCTACCTTAAGTTTGGTATCACAAAATGTACACATCATTCAAAAGCATATTCAGATGAGAAATAATAATAATAATAGGTGATGTTTTAATTTAAAGAAGAAGGAAACAGGAGAACATACATAATTTTTAGAGTCTGTAAATGTAGATATGACATCTATCATACTGCTTTTCCAACAATGGGTTGGACTCAGTTTCCTTTCATATATACATAGTCTTACTCTGGGCTTTCTTTCATTCAGAGAATGCAGGTAGTTGATGCTGGAAACTGTCCTTATTATATATGATAACTCCCACTGTGTTTCTGAAGTTGGAGCTAGCTATCAAGGTAGAAAATGCAAATGACTAAGGAATAAGAGATCTGTCTGCTTCTGTTAGTGGTGGATCATAAGACATGGGAAGGTGAAGTAATGTATTAGCTTTCACTTTCAATTAAGAGTTTTCAGTAGCTTGGTAGTTTGCAGCATAAAGAGTTCTCAAAAGTTTTCTAAATAAAGAAAATTTCTCAAGGGACCTCAAGGCAGAAAACAAAATGTAGGATGTATGCTAAGACCTTTGCTCAGATATCAGGATGCTTAAGATGGCATCTCACAAGTAAAGATGTGTAAAGGAATGGCTAAGTGAATGGAAAATCTTTTACCATGTTAGTGAAACTGCAGCCTGGAAGAAAGATTAACTTACAAGTATAAGATGATTAGAGTACTTAAAGAACATTACTTGGGAATGTTCCTTGGTGTCTTTGTAAAGGTAAAGTTGGGGCAATCATGTTCCTGAACATGATTTTAGAGGGGTGTCTTCTGATGATACTAGGAAACAGGAATCTCACAACAAAGTCCTTGATTGTCAAGCTCTTACAAATTTTCTTCCCCCTTCATCTCAGTGAACCTTCAGTGTGGGAGCCCTGCAGAAAATGCATACCGGTACTATTATATGGACTCAAGAGGTTACATCTGGGATATATTTTCAAATATGTATCTGAATACAATAATAAATAATGAATAAAAGGCCTTAAATCTGAAGAAGAATAAGGAGGGTAATATAAAGGGTGTGGAGGGCAGAAAGAGAAAGAGAAATGTTGCTATTAAAATATAATCCCTCAAATCCCCAAACAAACAAACAACAAAGACCCCATGTTGCTTGCATTCCTCCCTCCCAGAGTCAGGTTATACATTCTCTTCCCACACCCATTACACAAGGAGGAGAGTACAGCATCAGTTTGATGGACATACCTTCTATCAAACAATCTCCAGGAACCTCTGAAGATCCTTTGGTTTCACAAAGTTGTTTCTTCAGTACTTCAATTCTTTTCCTTTGTATTATTGTATTGTGTAAGTAAGTCTACTGCATGGCTACATGGTTTGTTTTTGTCTTCTTTTCTTGTGTGTGTGTGTGTGTGTGTGTGTGTGTGTGTGTGTGTGTGTGTGTGCATATGTATGTGATAATGTGATAAATACACATCTACTATAGTTTGGCTTTTTTGTGGATGCTATGATATGAATCCATGTTCTCATTCTTTGGTAGAGAGACCATATCTTTACTGAGCATATCTCTGGCCCTAGAATCTCAACTTAATGTAAATCTCATTATAATATCCTTACAGTCATTTATCATATGTTCTAGTGAGCAGCTGTATGCATATGTAGTTATGGTCTTTAAGACTATGAGGGCATGGAAATTTTCTTATCTGATGACGTGATGAGACGTTATGCATTGCTTGAGTGTATACAAGGACACAGGTATAACCTAATCTGCACTGCTTCCATCATCTGTGAACTGCCATGATACTTGATTATGATGATGATACACTTCTATAATTCATCTTTATTGTTCGGTTAGAGTGAAATCCTACTTAGGGAAAGGAAGTTTACTATAATATAGCATGTTGAGTAGTCCCATCAGTAGCTATACACACACAGCTATACACACACATTCTCATTCCTAGTGAACCACATCTAACATGTAGGTCTGCATAAGTACATGCTAGGATTTTGTAGAAAAATGTACTTTAAGTTCCTTACTTTATTTAAGTAAAATACAATTACATTATAAAGACATGAAAAAGGTTGGTAAAATTATGAACTTCTTTTTTTCTGTTCATATAATGCACATCTAGAAGTTCATTAGATAGAATGAAATATTTAAATATGTCTAAAAGAAATATATTCAAGGTCAAGTCATGCTTTGAAATGACAGATTTCAAAAAGAGTGAATATAATGTATCTTTTAGGCCACAAGCATCTCTGCATCACATGCAAAGAAAGAATTGTGTACAGCATTCACAATATCATGTAAAATAATTTTTCTCTAGATACTAGAAAGCAGGCCAAAGGGAAATAATGAGATTCCATATTCTGACTTTGTGCAGCTCTTTACTTTGGCAATCATAAATGTCATTTAAATTCATATTGAAAAATTAAAAAGAAATACTCTTGGAGAATTTGAATTTGGGACATTAGAGATGACCATGTGTTCTAATAATCCTATAACTAAGCTTCTGAGATAAACAGGACCTAGATTTAATAAATAAACTAGGTCAAAGGAAATAAACCTTGATTAGACAGATGGTCTTTATTTCCTTTGGCCACACTTTCCCATTACGTTTTATTGTGATTTGTGATGAACCTGGGATGACAACAGACGTAAAGTGTATAATTCATTCAGACTACTAGGATGAATGGCAAACTTGGTCAGGATGCATACATTGAGCTCTGTCCAATTCCTCTTGATGCCATGGGCATCCTTAATGAAAGGCTCTTACTAAATTCATCCCTGCCTCTCCTGCATCCCATAATAGGTGATTTTATGATTCCCTGTAAATTTGCAGGTCCCTAATTACTGTCAGGTAGGTAGCAATTTGAATGACTGGCATTAAATGTTGAGCAACAAACATTCACTTTAGACCTGGTAAAGTCACCTTAGATAGTAAGATATGTATGCTTTTACTATGTGACTTAGTTTTACTGTTTTGCTCTTGAGATGGAGAGATTTCCTGGAATTATGGAGTAGGGTCTAGTAGTAGGTAGTGTTGATTATAATACTATTTTATTTAAAACACTATTAACTACACTTCAGAGCATATCTCTAAGAATCATTTTAGTTGAGATTAGGGGCTACCCACTATGTACTTTGTAGTTACAATACCTTGGTAAGGTTCTCACTTAATACAAAGGAGAAAGTGAGCAGAGTTGTAGCCTTTATTTCTGTTTCCTGACTTTCTATATAGTGGGACCAGCCAGCTCATGCCTTCCATCTCTTCTCCACATGGTAGAGTGCAGTCTACTCCAACTATGAGCTGAAATATACCTGAAAGGCTTTATTTCACTCTTACATTTCTTTGGTTTGACCTTTTGTCACAGTACCTGGGTAACTACTAATATGATCACAATGTAACTGAAAGGTCTTTCTATAAACCAACGAGAAAGTCCAAATCTAATAGCAAAAGTGTTAAGATGTTGCCAAGGCAGAGACAAAGTTTGGAGCTAAGACGAAAGGATGGACCATTCAGAGACTGCCCCATCCGGGAGTCCATCCCATAATCAGCCACCAAACACAGACACTATTGCATATGCCAGCAAGATCTTGCTGAAAGGACACTGATATAGCTATCTCTGNGANGCTATGCCAATGCCTGGCAAATATAGAAGTGGATGCCCACAGTCATCTACAGGATAGAACACAGAGACCCCAATGGAGGAGCTAGAGAAATTACCCAAGG
>NC_034593.1:68992610-69011783 GCF_900095145.1 Mus pahari
AACAACAATATGAACTAATCAATACCCCCAGAGTTCATGTCTCTAGCTGCATATATATAGCAGAAGATGGCCTAGTCAGCAATCATTGGGAAGTGATGCCCCTTGGTCTTGCAAACTTTATATGCTCTGTACAGGGGAATGCCAGGGACAAGAAGTGGGGAGTGGGTGGGCAGGGGAGCAGGGAGGGGGGAGGGTATAGATGACATTCAGGATAGCACTTGAAATGTAAATGAAGAAAATATCTAATAAAATAAGTTTAAAAAATGATGTTGCCAAGAATGGAAACATAGACTTTAAGACCAAAAGAGGGACAATAAAACAAGGGAATGAGGGTGCCATTTTGCTCAACAAGGCAAGGGAACAATTTCTCTCTCATTGCCATGCTGACATAGGATCCTCGACTTCTGACCTCTGTAGCTGAGGAGAACATGTGTTATTATGAGACACCAAGTTTATAGTGACCTGTTATATGTAAAATTACTATGTAAGTAAGGAGGTCCCTTCCACTTACACAGTATGCCCTGATTGACTTGGGCTCATAATCAAATTTAGATTGATGGTGAATTTTTCATTAAGTTTCTCATATACAATTGTCTTATTTTATACAGCATTTGGAGGACACTGAGGAGAAATGTATGAGACTTAAAAATACTTCTTATACTAATGCCTGCCTGTGTGCACACATACATATTTGCACAGTTCTTTATGTACGCATACACATATCATTGCATATACACACTAAAGCACACACCCAAAAGACATATGTACTCAAAAACATATACATTCATACTCATACTATTGCATCTATTATTTCATTAACTCAGAATTCATGATGAAATGGATTATTTTACCACAAATAAAATAGGACATACACAGAGTTAGAACTGGATATATTATTTAAGTATGCTATTCTGTGTAGAATGGGGGTTATAAAGATACTAGCTAACTCAAAAGACAACTAGTACAATGTCTTCTGACATCTCCTTGATCAATAACAGTTTCTAAACCTTAATAAAAATTTTCTGGTTTTTAAAACAAGCATCATTTTGATTCTTACTGCAGTGGGTACAAATAAGTGTTTCAATTATTAGGATTTGGCAAAGGATGCAAAAATTAAGCTCCAGTGTTTCATTGATTTGAGCATGGAAGGGTTATATTTTAGGGGCACTGAACTTAGAGACGGGACAGAATGAAGTAACATATATCAATCGCAGGCTTTGGGGATTTGTTACTTTTGCAGGTGTACGTGGTCATTATTGATTGATTGATTGATTGATTGATTGATTGATTGATTGATTTATAACACATAACTCTCCTGATGATGGGTCTTCATCTGCTATGCAAAATAAATATAACAGGCCTATTCTACTCCTCCATAGAATATGGAATCTCATGGTTCATCATGACTGCTCACCACTTTAGGTATAAGTAACCTCTATGCTGGAAAAATCACCAGATTCCCTTCCCTAAATAAGACAACATTAAAACATAAAAATAAACAATATTTGGATGGAAACACCCATGCTTTCTGTCCTCCACCTACCTACCTTATGCACTTACCTAACCTGCCTGGCTCATAGAAGCATATGTCTTTGCTTCCCCTGGGTTCCCTAATCTGCAAATTACATGTCACCCATCTTCTTATTTCCCTCTGTGGGTAAAGCATCTCTGAAGCATCTATGAAGCAAAGGTTATCTTTTATGTTTTGTTTTAATTTCTTTGCAGTTTTCCATTGTGGCTTTAATGTTTCCGTAAACATTTGTCAAATGGTCGATGTCAACATTGATTTCTTCCATGTCTCGAAGATGTCTTGGCTACAGAAAATAAACATGAAAATCAATGCATGAAAAAGGAAAGGATACTGTCTGGTTCCTTTCAAGGGTGGGCTGTAGAGTAACAGATAGCATTTTTCTCTTGTATGTTTTCTTGAAATAGCTTTGGCATTACAGGATATAGAAAAATTCATTCTATTTATAAATGTCACTGGTCTATTAAAACTTTACCAGATTTTCAAACTTTGGCCAGTAGACTTTGCTACTTGGTTATCAGTCTCTTTAGCATACCAAAGGGTTATCGTCTTTGTTGTTTTTTATTTTGTATTATAAAGTCACCAAAGTGTTTTTAGAATAACGAAAGTATACCTCACAGAATGTGCGCTTTATTAGAAAATATCATAAGCACATATACACTGATAAACAGTGTAATACAGTATGAACTCTAATGTGCCTGTAATATTGACAGTTCTTCTGAATTGATGTTCAAATTCAACCATAGCTTCATTATTAAATTAACATATTTAATAATACTGACAGTGCAACAAAGTTTCTAAAGGTTTTTATTAATTTTTCATATAGGGCTCTGATGTTGTGCTTCTTATAACTCTGTTGTCTAATTGGTCAGAATATATGTCTTACATGTAAAGCAACAATGAGTCCTTGTTCCTGAACCACAGAATGAAGCAGAAATTTTATTCATACAACTACTACTACTTAGAAAACGCAAAAGTGTATGTTATTTCTGTGCCTCAAGGAATGCATGCCAAAGCCATGGGTAGAACGGAATGACTGAGGCATATGTATTAGAACATGAATTAACCTATTTGTCATTCATATGCTATTTGTAAAAAAAATACATGAAGCCTTTGCTCTGATTCAGTGCTCTTTTATCATATTAATATTTAGAGAATCATTATAGGACTTACAAATATTTTTTAAAAAATTACCTCCTTGCCATGTGCTTTAATTCTGTCTGGTGCTCCCATTGGCCTCTGTATGTTTGGGGTATGTATTAGTATATTTTTAATTTTCATAAAGATGTACATGGATTTATTTGTTTTTGTCTGAGTATGTGTTTGTGGATGATTTTATTGTTTACTCCTAGGAAAGACGTCCTGTTTCTTATCTGAATGAATCTCAAGCTCCCAACAGTGCAATATTGTAGCTACAAGCTCATGAATGTGAGTTTACCAAGGAATTAAGTTCAACCAATTTGCACTCTTCTATAAGTGATAGCACCTTGACAAAGGATAGGTTGTCAAGAGAAGACTCTGAATGTGGATGGGGAAGTCTATAAAATCTGATATGTGACACTTTTTACCAGTTCTATTAGTGAAAACCATTATTCTAATCACTGACATTTTCTTCCTGGAGAAGGGTTTCTTCTCTGAGACACTTCTTCAGTCTTCATTCAATCCCCTCCTAAGAACAGTAAGACCACTGTGCTGTTCTGAGTGAAACTTCCTGCCTGCAGAGAACAGGGCTTCTGATTTTATCTCAAGAAGCTTAGAGGTCAGGGCTTTATCTAATTGGCAGTTGCCCGTGGGCTTCAGAAGATTTGTGCCCAGGTGGGTTGCTTGCTCAATTCTGCAGTTATTCATCAGAAGCCCATAATTGTCCCACAGTGAGCTAAGACTAATATGTTATTTTGATAAGACTTGTGTTATATATTTTATGATTTATAGGGAAGGGGGTCCAAGCAAGTGGGTGGGAAATGTGATTTGGAGAAAGTGAGAGTTTAAGCATTAGTAACATGTACAATGCTTAGGACTCTGAGATTTATGGGGGAGAATTAGATAGGTCAATTTATTTTGACAGAACTGAAGCTCTTGTGATACCAAGAAAGGGGCATTCAGTGTTGGTGTAGCTAATATAGGAAAAGCAATTCAGTTGTTGCTATAGTTACAGTAGGAGAAATTGTTTGCTTTGCCTGAAATGTTTCAGGGACCAATATTGACACCGACTACGTTTCTGTTATGTAGTTAGTTTTTAACAACTGCAGCCTTGAACTTTAGACCTAGAGCTAGAGGCCACGTGGAGTCTTGGTGTTAGGGATTAGCTACATCTTATGCCTCTTCTTTTTATAAACCATTGTTTGTTTTATGAAAATAAAGCTACATTAGGACAGAACCAATCAGTAAGATGATTTAAAAAAAAAATAGACCTGGTGTCTTAAGTATAGGTTGCTGCAGCTTCACCTTGTAAATGAAAAAGCAGATGTGAAATATCTTGTAAATGAGGGTGAGCTTGCAGTGTGACTTTTTAACATCTATTGGAAAAAATATCAATAAGAACTAAAATATAGTCCTCCTTAAAATGATAGGTATGTCTGCTGAAATGGGTACGAAGCAGCAGGATCCCTCAATTCTGCCTGAACTCCAGTATGCTGGTCAGTGTGGACATTCAATGTCCACACTCCAAGGGTACCTAGAAAGAGAAATATGGAGCAGAACATTCTGTGACCTACATTCGGAGAATGGCAAGCACTATGGCAGATGGCTTTGGATTTCTGTAGCTTGCACTCAAAATTCACACCTTAGAGCATGGCCTGTCATTAATTGGATTTTGCATTGATTAATTATATAATCTATCATTATGGCATTCTGTTTTAAGACCCTAATTAAACAGTACTTGAAGGAGCAGGTGTCAGGAATGTCAATTCTCCTTAACACTCTGAGGCATAAGCTTGGGAAATGTGAAATAGAAGATTGAAATGAGGAGACCTCTGAGAATAATGCTTAAAGTAAAACAAATGTTTGCTTTATGCAACAGTGTAGTACAGAAACAGAGGAATCAAATGATAATAGGCTGAGACATTTGAATATACATAAAGGAAAGTGAAACATATCTTTATTAATGCCCAAGGACTTTGAAATGCCTTCCCGTTAATTTTCTAAACTTAAAGAAAGTGGAAATGGCTCTTTTACTTTCAGTTTGCTGGCCTCCTATTGCCCACTACAAACTGATGCCACAAGCGTACATTCCAGAGCACAACCATGAATTGACAGCATAAAAACAACGCCCACATCAAGGCTTTCTGTGTCTGTCTCTCTTAATTGGCACAGTGCTTAGTCTCTGCTATCACCAGTAAGCACCAGATCCTGGTGACACATATCCATAGTCATTACAGAGACTTCAGGGTGAAACTTCACAGAGCAAATCAAAATACATTCAAACCTTGAAAATCTTTGAAATACTATCTGACAAAAAAAAAAAAAGTTAATAAATGTAAAAAGCCACCCTTGTAACTATCAATTTGAACTTCAAATTAACATAGAAAGAAAATTTGACCTTGAACTTAATTTCAAGTGGGCTTTCATTCTTTAGAGGATTAAATCACAGGAGGGAAATGATTCTGATGTGGAATAATTTATTTTCTCGTATTTTGTACTGCAGTATTTTTTATGAAGTCAGTTTAGCTCGTTAGAGGCTTTCTAATGGGCTATACTGAAGAATATGACTAGGGAAAAAAATAGAAGGATCAGTATCTGCACACAATGGGCTTTTAACTTACATATGGATCATAGTAGTATGTCTCATGCCTGTTTGTCTCTTAAAAGCATTCGTAAATTTTGTGATTTTAATGGAGGTTGGTTCTTAAAACTGATGCAAAATCCTAATATCTCAAATTATGTGTTAATATTATCAATAGATAAAAATATATTCTGATTGAGCCTTTTAGACTTTGAGCCCTTGGGAACTGAAGAGGATTAGATGAGATCAGTAGAATGAATCCCATCATTGGTTCTTAAGAAAACATGGAGAGACTAGGTCTGTACTTGTTTTGATCTGATTTGACACTGTCCTTGGGCTTATTACCAGACCATTTCCTCTGGTGTTTGAAATTCCACACTGTAAAAACATGAGTCCAGATAAACCTTTTTATATTATCCCTTATATATTATTCCCCCCTTAAATACTTCATTTTGGCAACACAAAAATAAGTCAGTATGCAAGGAAACAGTGTTTTATCTTATGTTTCCTCCTCTGCAGCAGTAAACTCAACTACCATCCTCAGTTATAGCCTTTATAGCTGAATATAATGGAATTTAAAAAAAAATGCCTTGGGCCTTTTTAAGGGATAGTCACTCTTCACATATCCTGATGATTTAAGCCAAAGAGATCTATTAACAAAAGACATGAATTCTGTCCCCTTTTTCAGATACAGTCCTCACTCATTAGTGAGAAATGCAAATTTCACATCAGATATGGTTCTTGTACACTTGGGAGCCTCTATTGCCACAAGAGAATCTGACATCTGGATTGCTTTGGGTCTATATTAAATGTAGTAGTTAAAGAATCCCACTCTTTGGAGAAAGTATTTTGATTGACTAGTGACGTTCATGACAAGATGGATGTAGGTACCTCTACTGAATTATGCCCACTAACTCAATTGATCCTTTCTGTCAGATTTATTTAATCCTTTTGGGGCAAAAGATAAAGAGTGTCTAAGAATAATAGATTCACTGTGGAAGAAGCTACCCATCATTTGGAAAGATATTATTAATGATTTTGTCTATAGGAGACATGTCAGAACAAAACCATTGAATATTTTTTTAATTTGCTTCTGTTACAGAACATAAAACTAGGAAATGAAAGCCTCTGCTGATAATTTCAAATAATGGCCTGAAATTAATGATAAGATACTTTTATGAATTTTGATAAAAATGGTATGTACTCGATTAAGTTAAGGATAGTCAAGCTAGAATCCACAGACCCAGGGAGATTAAATAACAAGGAAGGGTCCCCAGGGAATTCATGGATGTTCCTGGGAAACAGAAACAGAATAAATTTTGGAGGTGGACTGAGAATGGTTAGAATTGGAACTGGAGGGATCAGGTAGTGAGGGATGAAGAGGAAGTACTGGTAGAGATGAATAGAATTCTGGGCAGGTACTTAGGGATAATGTAGAAATCTAGACCAGTTGAAACTCCCTAGCATCTATAAGAATGATGACCATGAGGTCTCTTAGTAATGGGAATGTGGTGCACAAGTCAGCTATCTTCTGTATCCGGGCAAGGGTCTTAGCAGTGGGGCTAGAATATCAATTCAGCCACAAAACCTGTGACCTATAATCTATTCTGCCTGTAAGATATACTGGAGTAATGGTGACACAGAATTTGGTGACATAGAACTTATCCAAGTGGCCAAACAATGATTGGATCTAACTTGAAAGGTGAGAAGGAGCCCATGCCAGGCACTGCTGGCATGCCCAGGAACCAGAGGCTGGACAACCCAGAGGCCCAAGATAGAACAATATACAACTGACAAAACACCACCAAGATAATGAAATGATTCCTAATGATATTATGCTATATTCATAGTTTGGTGCCTAGCTCAATGTTCATCAAGAGAGACATTCAGCAACTGATGGGAGAATACTGGGACCTGCATCCAAATACTAGGTGGAGCCAGGAGAACCTCCACAGAGATAGGGAAGAAGGATTGCAGCAGCCAAAGAGGTCAAGGGCATTATGAGTACACGGCCCACAGAATCAACTAAGCAAGATTCATGGGGGATAGCAGAATCTGAAGGGACAATCACGGACTCTGGGTGGCTATGAGTTAGGTACTCTGCATGTTTAGTATGGCTGTGTAAATTGATGATCATTTGAGCTCCTAACAGGGGGAGTGGGGAGATACCTCTGAATCTTTTGCTTATGCTTAGAACCCTCTTCCCACTTACTTGTGTTCCTTGGTAATCCTTGATAAGAGTTTTAGAACCTAGTTTTATTGTAATTTATTATGCTGCATTCCGTTGATAGCCTTGGGAGGCCTACTGTTTTCACTATTTTTCTTTTCTTTTCTTCCAGGTTTTGTTTTTGTTTCAGTTTTGTTTTTTGAAGAGAAATACATGTAGCAGGGGAGAGGTATGGGCAGCATATGGGAAAAGCAGAGGGGGAAAAAAAAAAAACTGTGGTAAGGATGTAAATGTATCCAAGGGGAAAAAAATTAGAATACTTTGATAGCACGTGTTTTCCAAGTAGGAAGTCATATACAAAGTAGGAAGAATCTATAAAATTTATTCATATTTTAAGAATAGTTGACATTGTAGCTTAGCAATAGAATTGCTTTTGATGAGCTATCTAGTCCAATCCAAAAGATTTAGTATCATCTCTACTGCTTGGGGCTTCTCATATCAGTCTAATAAATGTAATGTGTAACACTGCAATGTTAGGCATACGAGGGAAGCTGAAACTAAGTTCCTTCAAGAATAAGGCTTATTAGAATGAAAGAGTCAAAAGCCTTGATATAGAAGGGCAACATGAGGCAGAAACAATATAAGATACAGGAACCTAAACATAACTGTGTCCTAAAGAACAAGAGAAGAATTTATTTAAGTCTTATGAGGGTTGTCATTAAGTGTGAGAATATGAAAGGGAAGGGGAGGGTATGAGAGATAGTAATTAAAAAGAGATAGTTGCAGCTGGAGTGGGGTTCTCTTTAGAAGGCAGTAGCCTTTGTTACAAAACCAAATCCTATTAAGTCTCCCTGAGCAGTTTTGCACAAATGTCCAAACAATGTAAAGGAATGATTTTTATAACATTTTTAGGAATGGCAGTAAGTTTAACATCAAGTGACTTAGTTGGGCATACTGTACTTCAAAGGGAGCAAGGAAGAATCAGGCACCATAAATTGGGAGCTGTCAAGACACAGAATAGATCATTCTTTAACTCCGTCTCAGAGAATACTGCAGCAGATGTGACCTGACTCATGCTACGAGATCTGGCCTAAAAGTGCTGCAAAGAAATGCTGGCCAGCTGGTTCAGGTGTTTGTTTAAGGATTTAAGATAGGGGTTCATTCCCCACAGGCATGGGATATCTTTGGCATTCTCATAACTATAAGTAGTTCCATCCAAAGAACTCTCCCCTTATATATCTGTTCACTGTTGAGGTTTAATTTATTGGATTTGTTAGTAATAAAAAGAAGAGTGCTTGATATCATATCATATCCCTGTAATCCTATTTGGCATAGGAGAGTAAAGAAAGAGGACTTTGAATTTGGGGCCAATCTAGGCAAAAAGACGTATGAGATTTTTAAGAAACAGAAGGTACCAAATATGCTTTAAAAAGAGATAGAGGTTAATTTTGGTACAAAGATTGAAAATGTACAGCTAAATATCTCTACATATCTTACTCCTTCCCAAATGAATGGACCTCAGTATGATCCATGGTTAGATAATAAGGTTAGAACCAAGGTAAGATAACAATCAAAAAGTTGACAGCCATTGCATTTTCACTAAAAGGCATTGTACTTCCTGTTGTTTTGAAGTGCAAAAATCTACTTCAGTGTGCATCAGTCAGAAACTAAGGTTATCAGATAAATTTCACTCCCTGTAATATGCCAAGCTTTCAGTTATCAATTTGATAAGCTATGGGTGAGTTTTTAAGTTTGATTTTAATAATTGATCTTTAGGCTTAAAAATGGAGCAAAAAATCCTAAATGCAAGTGGTTTGGTGTTCTCTTCAGATACACCTCTCTCCAAGGAAAATTGATTGATTTGCCTAAGTCTACAATTACAGGGTTCACAAATACATGTTTTATTAAAATGGGATACTGGCAAAGACACACTCAACCTTATAAACTCTCTCAGCATATGCCGTAAAACCATATTAGTAAATGACAGGAAATAACAAACATTTTTTTGTCTCACTGTTAGTATAAAACATATATGAAATAATTTAATGTCAAAATATTTTAAATACTTTTGTTTTGCATATTTATTCATGTGCAAGTGTTCATGTGTGTTGATGCAGCCATTTCACAGTTTACTTAGGTCATAGGACACCTCTTAGTATTCAATTCTTTCTTTTTATCCTATAATTTCAAAGGATCAAACACAGGCCATCAGGTTTGGCAGAAGTTGCCTTCCATTGCCAAGTTATGGTGAAAGCTGTGAATATCTTCTTCATCTCTAATGACCACATTGATATTTTAAGTATTGATGTATTTTTTAAAATTTAACAATCCACAAAATAATTTCTTAGCATTTAAACATTCATATCAGAACAATGATTAAAGAAAAAAAATGACAAATGCAATAACAACCTTCTCGAGGAATTCACGAAAGCAACAATTTGTAGACTCTGTTTAATCAAAGATAATTTAGAATCAACTAATGATATGTCAAATCGGCACCATTTCTTAAGTCATCAGAGTTGATTACTAACATGAAAAATAAGACTTTATAGCATTTTTACTCATGGCAGAAGTATGTAATGAGAGAAAATAAGAAAGCACATAAAAGATGTCAGTGTTTCAAAGCTGGGCTATAAACAAAATACTAAAAGGCTTACAACCCTTCAACTTACATGCTAATTAGCATGATTTGCCATCCTTTAGCAAATGAAGCTAGGGTTTAAATGTGTTGAACCATTGAGTAGGATAGAAATTTTAAGAGGAAATATCAGTGAACTACAAAACCTGGGTGCTTAAATTAAATCTGATTTAAAATATACCGAAGCAAACACTTAGTTTTATATTCAGCTGTGCCTTTGATAAATCAATTTTACACACCAATTTTCCATAAGCATGGATGGTCAAGTGATAAATTTGGAGAGTTTAAGCAAAGTCCAGCTCATTTAACTATTTACTCCACAGAGGCAGAACAATTCCTGTGTGTGCTGGCTCAGCATAAACTCATTCCTGGGACTCAGTCTTGCTGTGTTTTACTGTTTTTCAAACCTACATCACAAAACAAGTATTTGCCAATCTTTGAAACGTCACCTAAAGACTGATGAATAATGGAGACTAAGATATAGGTTAGATATGATTATGTTCTATGGGCTGGAGAGTTGGCTCAGTGATTAAAAACACTGACTGCTCTTCCAGAGGTCCTGAGTTCAATTCCCAGCAGCCACCTGGTAGCTCACAACCAGCAGTAATGGATCTGAAGACAGCTACAGTGTACTCATATACATAAAATAAATTAATAATAATAAAAGAAAAAATTAAGCTCTTTATGTCAAGGTCCAAATACTCTTCCACAGAAATGGGGAAAATCTTTGTGAAACAAATCCCATAGTATATACCAGGAAATAGCAGCCTAATCACATGACTTGGTGAAATCTGATTAGAGGCATTTCCTCATTTCTACAATAGCATGTTATGGGAGATCCGACTTTAGGGACGTTCAAATACAATTTTTTTCATTCATTAATTTATTTATTTAATTTACACCTGGACTGCAGCCTCCATTCTCCTCCCAGTTCTCCCTCCCATCCCTCTCTCCCTTTCACCTCTGAAAAGGGGAAGGACCTCCCTGGGGAAACACCTACCTAGGTACCTCAAGTCACTGTAGGACTAGGCACATCCTCTCCCACTGAGAGCAGACCAGATACCCAGTTAGGGAAGCAGGATCCACAGGCAGATAACAAAATCAGAGAAAGCCTGCACTCCAGTTGTTAGTGAACCAGCATGAAGAATAAGCTGCACATCTTGTATGTATGTGTGGAGGTAGACCTAGGACTAGGTTTTGTATGCTCATTGGTCCAAGGGTCCAAGTAGGTTGATGACACCATTGGACTTCTTGTGAAGTCTCTATCCCACTAGAGTCCTTCATCCTTCCCCTAAATCTTCCACAAGACTTCATGAACTTGGTCTAATGTGTTTAGCTGTGGGTCTCTGCATCTGTTTCAGTTATCTGCTGGATGAAGCCTCTCAAAGGACAGTTATACTAGGCTCATGTTTGCAAGTAGAACAGAGTATCTATCAGTAATAGTGCCAAGAATTGGTTCTTGCTCCTGGGATGGATTTCAAATTAGAGCAGTCGTTGTTTAGACATCCCTTCAGTCTCTGAGACGTCTTTGCTCCTGCACTTTTTGTAGGCAGGACAATTTGGAAGTTGAAGGTTTTGTGGATGGATTGGTGTGTTGATCCTTCCACTGAGAATCCTGCCTGGATACAGGAGGTAGTCACTTCTGGCTCCATATCTGCAGTTGCTAGAAGTCTCAGCTAGAGTCGCCGTCACAGATTCCCTGGAACCTTTCCCATGCCAGGTCTCTGTCTTTTCCTAGAGATGGCTCCCACCCCTCACTCACCATCTCTCTCTACATCTGATTCCCCTGCCTCTTCCCCAGTTCATTCTTCATCCCCTCTAACACCCAGTTCATTCCTTCCCTCTACCTCCAATGACAGTTTTATTTCCTCTTCTAAGTAAAGGTCAAACATTCTCTCTTGGGCCCTTCTTATTCCTTAGCTTCATTGACCTGTGGATTGTAGCATGGGTATCCTGTTCTTTTTGGCTAATATCCACTTATTAATGAATACACATCATGCTTGTGCTTTTCAGTCTGGGTTATCTCACTCAGGATATTTTCTAGTTCCATCCATTATCCTGCAAAATTCCATTGTCCTTGTTTTTAATAGCTGAATGGTATTCCATTGTGTAAATAAATCTAACTCTCTATATCCATTTTTAGAATTGGGATGAGTAGTTTCCAGCTTCTCGCTGTCATGAATAGAGCTACTATGACCATATTGGAGCAAGTATTCTTATGTTATGATATATCATATTTTAGGTATTTGCCCAGGAATAGTATAGCTGAGTCTTACAGTGGAAATATTCTCAATTTTCTGAGTAACTGTCAAATTGATTTCCAGACTGGTTGTACAAGTTCACACTTCCACCAGCTATGAAGTGTTCCCCTTGCTCCACATCCTCTCCAACATGTTCTGTCACTTGAGATTTTAATGTTAGCCTTTCTGATGAGTATAAAGTGGAATGTCAGAGATGTTTTGATTTGTATTTCACAGATGACTAAGTACATTGAATATTTCCTTAAGTGCTTCTCAGCCCTTAGACATTACACTGTTGAGAATTCTCTGTTTAGCTCTGTGCCATAATTTTAAGTTGAATTATTTCGTTTATTGGTGTCTAACTTGTTGAGTTCATTATATATTTTGGATATTAGCACTCTGTTGGATGTAGGGTTAACGAAGATCTTTCCCAGTCTGTAGGTTGGGATATGTCCTGTTGACAGTGTCCATTGTCTTACAGAACCTCTTCAGCTTCATGAGGTTCCATTTATCAAATTTTGATCATAGTGCTTGAGCCATTGATGTTTTGTTCAGGAAGTTGTCTCCTGTCCCAAAGTGTTCAAGGCTTTTCCATACTTTCTCTTCTATTAGATATAGTATATCCCTTTTTATGTTGAAGTTTTTTATCAACTTGAACTTGAGTTTTGTGTAGGTGATAAATATAATTTTATTTGCATTTTCTGCATGCAGTCGTCCAGTTAGACCAGCATCTTTATTGAAGATGTTTTACTTTTTTTTCATTGCATGATATAAATACCAAGGACTCTTATGCAAATACTTTGGACTTGATGATTTCACAATAATTTATAGAATTATCTTGAACAACTATTTATATGCAGTATATTTTTTCCAGAGACTACATTTCTAGCAGTTTGACTGATTGTTCCTAACTTCTCTACCTAAATGAGGTTTGCTGTGATATTGTCCACTATATAACTGCTTCTATTAATGAAAGGTTTATTTTTCATTTTTTTTGTTTTCTATATTATAATGTAGTTTTTGCTCCTGCATTTATTTTACTTCCAGTTATAGCATTTTTTAGTCAATTGGTTTCCAATTCTAATTACCATACATTTTTGAAGCAAGGATTGGTTCATGAGATATTTGGGCAATGTCTACATTCAATTCTCCCACCTCAATGGTTTTATGTTTACTTCTGCTGCCATCTGCAAATCATGATTTTCTATCTCTTTTATTTTTCTGAACGAATGATGTCCTTTGGTCATGCTGAATGCATTTTTAGATATTTTGCCAAACATTTGTTTATAATTTAATTGTCATGGAAAAAGAAGACATTAAAATAACCGCCTTAAGCCATACTTACATAAATTCACCATGTCTAATTTTTGCCACCATCTTGATGTTTCATCCTTGTTTGGGACCCAGGTTTACAATGGTTGGCTAGAAGAATCCGCCTCTGTATGTGTAAGGCTCTGACAGGTCCTCTCAGGAGGCAGACATATTGTACTCACTGATACGTGGATATTAGCCCCAAAGCTCCAAATAACCAAGATAAAATTCACAGACCACATGAAGCTCAAGAAAGAATATCAAAGTGTGGGTGTTTCAGTCCTTCTTGGAAGGAGAACTAAATACTTATAGGAGCAAATATGGAGATAAAGTGTAGAGCAGAGATTGAAGGAAAGGNCATCCAGAGACTGTCCCATCTGGGGATTCATCCCATATACAATTATCAAACCCAGATACTATTGTGGATGCCAAGAAGTGCATGCTGAAAGGAACCTGATGGCTGTCTCCTGAGAGCCCCTTCCAGAGCCTTACAAATACAGAAACAGATGCTCTAAGCCAAACATTGGGCTGCGGGGGGTAGGGGTGGGGTTCTCCAATAGAGAAGTTAGAGAAAGGACCCAAGGAGCTCAAGGGGATTGCAACCCCACAGGAAGAACAACATCAAGCAACCAGTCCCCCAAGAGCTCCCAGGGACTAAGCATTCAACAAAACAGTACACATGGCTCCAGCTCATATGTTGCAGAGGACAGCCATGTCATGCATCAATGGAGGAGAGGTCCTTGGTCCTCTGAACACTTAATAGATGCCCCAGTGTAAGGAAACTGAGGGCAGGGGAAGAGGGAGTTGGTGGGTAGGTGGAGGAACACCCTCATAGAAGTAGGAGGAGGGATGATGGGATAGGGGTTTCTGGGAGGCCTGAGGGGTCAGGACCAGGAAAGGGAATAACATTTGAAATGTAAATAAAGAAAATATCCAGTAAAAAAAAAAAAAAGTACTGAAATAAAAGCCCATACATTGTAAAGCAGTCAGGGAACTCTCTTTACAGCAGAACAATAGTAAAAATCAGAATATCCTACAGGAGAGTAGCAGCCTCCTGAGTGAAGCTCCTCACTGATTGCCTGAGTTCTCTTTCTGTGGTATCTAAAAGAAGGAAAGACTTGTTAGTAATTGACATACATAGTCTGGCTATTTCTGTATTGATACACATTAGCTCATCTAGTTATTTCTTTGTTTATATACTTTCATGTGCCTTCCCACAATATGCCTGGTTTTAATTAATTGGAAATCCAAATTTCCCCACAGGTAAATAGAAGATGAAACCCTTGAGTTTATTTAGAAGATATAGTTTATCTATCAATATATGTTTCCCTAACCTATTTAGGTTTATGTGGCCTTTAAATGCTTTATACATCGTTATTTTGGAATATATTTCAATAGAAACTAAGTATGATCTTTGCTGAATAAGAAGAAAGATATTCCAATTTTTAAGAGACAGGTGGACATGAATCCCAATACAATGTTGCAATGGGTATTGTTCAGAAAGATATTGTGTATGTGTAGAATATATACACATAAAGGAACAAGTCTCTTACAAATACTTGAACATAACTAAAACCAATTAGAGGCTCAGGTTACAAAACTCTCCCTTATGTTTACCTGTAAGTTTTAACTCCTCACATTAGTTTTCAATGACACCTGTATTCACATATTTTTTCTTGATTAATAACATGTAAAGGAAAAAAACATAAAAAAATCCACTTTCTCTTTTATTTTCTTCTACAGTGCTAAAAGTTGAACCTGGGGGTTCTGTATACTCTAAACAACAATTTCACTACAATACTATATCTCTGGTGTGTAGTCTTGAAACACAGTATCATTATGTTTACAAGGCTCAAACTTGTAATCTTCTCTCTGTCTTTGACATGCTAAGGTTATAATAATATGTTCCCAATATGTGTGTGAAAATTTATTCACAATTTTATCTCATATAAATTTTTAATAACACAATTTTAGATACAACTTTATCAAATCAGAAAGTGACTACTGACCAACCCAGATAACTCTCCATCCTGCTTCTAATATAAGAATTCAACTTTAAGTAAAGTTGTCAGTGTAACTTTATATCCACAGTTCATTTGTTCTGGTCTGACTTTTAAGAACTTTACTGCACTTCTGTGGCTCTGTCATTCCATAATGGTAGAGTTTCAGATGTGGCTGCCCTTTACCACCTGAAATACATTTCATTTGTCCATACCTTCAGCCCATAGTGTTAATAAATTTCCCTCAATTGTGAAAGTTTCAGAATTCAAAGTCATCTCAAATCTCATCTTGAAGGAACTTTCAGATAATTTCAGAGGTTCATTTAATCATACAGGTCTTCTGAAAAAAAAAAAAAGAAGTATCTTGGATACACTCAATTTTGATTGTTCTTCGTGTTTTAATAAAGTCCCAAGAAAATGGATTTTATATCACTGGTTTTTCTGTGGCTTTCAAATTTATTTTCTTTTTTCTGTAATAAACATTCACATTCAAAATAAGTCTGAGTACATTCAAAAATTCTTAGTTGAATTACACCTTCTCACTAATTTCATTATTCTAGATGGATCAATGCTATTCCTTTCTGCCCTGTAATAGTTGTTTCCTTAATAATATTCTTAAGTTTTCTTGAATGTCACATCATTTGTTTTATATTATGATGAAGGGATTATTTCTCATTATTTAAGAGTTTTACGAAGTGTTTTGATTATACCTATGCCTCAATTCTTCCTCATTTCGTCTTCTTTCCTACTCACCAAACATTATTTCGTTAAAAACAATTACTTCAAGGCCATTTGATGCTGCTGTATATTCTTGGATGTGTTGTCTTCCTCTGGAACATAGTTAATTTACCAGGGGCTGCATTTGTCTTAGACAAAACTATCCCATCTGCTTCCAGAGGCAATTCTCATCCCCATGTTGGAATAAACTAAGTTTAGTTCTTGCATAGGTATTGTACATATTCTCAGCTTCAACTGATGTCAGTTCATATGTATTACTGCCCTGTTGTGTTCAGAAGATAATGTTTTCTTGTAGAAATTTACTATCTCAAACTTGTTTACTGTGTCTATTGCATCTTCTACAATGATATTTGAGCCTTGGAGATTTATGATGATTCTTTTTTTTTTAAGGCAAACTTGTATACATCCTGATCAAGGTATAAACTAGTTGTTGTAATGACTGGTGGAGAAAATTGTAATAGCCCAATAAACACACACACACACACACACACACACACACACACACACACACACACACACACACACGATAACACACCCAGAACCCCAAATGATGAGTGAAATCTAAGAGTATAGAATTTACAGAATATAGAAGTACTTAATAGATGTGAGAGAGATGGAAATTAAATACACAGGATACAAGTCTGTATTGATAACATGTAAATCATCATAAAGGTCTACTACAAACCCAAAGAACCACACTAAATGATAATATTATATTTTAAGACAAGATTGTAGAGTCTTTCACCATATAAAAGTGGGAATGAAGATCTGTGAAGCATATGTCAACTTACTTGAAGGCAGAATCTGAATTCAAGCAGGTAGCAAGACTTTATGCATTGTATATTAAGAATATAGAATAAAGATAATGTTTCAAATCACCAATAGGCCATTCTCTCCTTGTGTGTGTGTTGGAGGGCAAGGCACTGTGGAAAAAAGAGAATGAAAACATGATAAAAAAGAGTTCTTCCCGTTTTGCCTTTTAGATTGATCAACATCATAAGAGACATTTGAATCCTATTTATTCAGCCATGATAAATTGATAACACAGAAAAACAGGGGAGATTAAAAAAAAACTTAATTGTAATCCTTGACATCTAAGAAAATCATTAAAATGCATGTATACTTATCTTCTGCAGGATCACTATTAAAAACAAATTGTATACCATTTAATCTTCTTACTTATTTTTGTTATTATGATTGAATGTTTCATTTTATTCAACATCTTATGGGAACTTCCTGAGTATATTTTGGAGTTAAATTAGAGGTTCTGTAAACAGTAATATTTAAACCAAATAATATTAACATTCATTTTCTCCTATATTTTCATTTTATATTATGTTTTTGCCTCACATGTGATATACTCTTCTGTCCTCTTCTCTTGTTTTATTTGTTGTGTGTGTGTATGTGTGTGTGTGTGTGTGTGTGTGTGTGTATGTGTGTGTGTGTGTGTGTGTATGAGTTTGTGCCAATTTATATAATATTCATTTACACCTATTGTCCTTGCCTTTTGTTTTGATTGTTCTAGATATTCCAATATATGCACTGTTTTTACTTTCCTGCTGATTCTTTTTTGTTTGTTTGTTTCATTTTATTTTATTTATTTTTTAACTTATTTTATTAGATATTTTCTTCAGTTACATTTCAAATGCTATCCCGAATGTCCCCTATAACCTCCCCCCACCCTACTTCCCCTGCCCACCCACTCCCATTTCTTGACCCTGGCATTCCCCTGTATGGGCATATAAAGTTTGCAAGACCAAGGGGTCTCTCTTCCCAGCGATGGCTGATTAGGCCATCTTCTGCTACATATGCATCTAAAGACACAAACTCTGGGGGTACTGATTAGTTCATATTGTTGTTTCACCTATGGGGTTGTAGACCCCTTCAGTTCCTTGGGTAATTTCTCTAGCTCCTCCATTGGGGTCTATGTGTTCTATCCTATAGATGACTGTGGGCATCCACTTCTATATTTGCCAGGCATTGGCATAGCCTCACAGAGATATCCATGTCAGTGTCCTTTCAGCAAGATCTTGCTGGCATATGCAAGAGTGTCTGCAGTTGGTGACTGATTATGGGATGGACCTCTGGGTGGGGCAGTCTCTAGATGGTCCATCCTTTCGTCTTACCTCCAAACATTGTCTCTACCACTTCTTTCATGGGTATTTTACTCCCTATTTCAGGGAAGAATGAAGTATCCACAGGTTGGTCTTCATTATTCTTGATTTTCTTGTGTTTTGGAGATTGTATCTTGGATATTCTAGGTTTCTGGGTTAATATCCACTTATCAGTGAGTGTATATCAAGTGAGTTNTTTTGTGATTGGGTTAACTCACTCAGGATGATATCCTCCAGATACATCCATTTGCCTAAGAATTTCATAAATTCATTGTTTTTAATAGCTGAGTAGTACTTCACTGTGTAAGTGTACCACATTTTCTGTATCCATTCCTCTGTTGAGGGACATCTGGGTTCTTTCTAGCTTCTTGCTATAAATAGGGCAGCTATGAACATAGTGGAGCATGTGTCCTTATTACCAGTTGGAACATCTTCTGGGTATATATCTAGACGAGGTATTGCTGGATCTTCCAGTAGTACTATGTCCAGTTTTCTGAGGNANAGCCAGACTGATTTCCAGAGTGGATGTACAAGCTTGCAATCCCACCAGCAATGGAAGAGTATTCCTCTTTCTCCACATCTTCGCCAGCATCTGCCGACCCCTGAATTTTTGATCTTAGCCATTCTGACTGGTGTGAGGTGAAATCTCAGGGTTGTTTTGATTTGCATTTCCCTGATGATTAAGGATGTTGAACATTTTTTCAAGTGCTTCTCAG
>NC_034593.1:69011794-69013199 GCF_900095145.1 Mus pahari
TTTGTCACTGAGGTGGGTTTCCTGTAAGCAGCAAAATGTAGGGTCCCATTTGTGTAGCCAGTCTGTTGGTCTATGTCTTTTTATTGGGGAATTGAGTCCAGTGATGTTAAGAGAAATAAAAGAAAGGTAATTTTTGGTTCCTGTCATTTTTGTTGTTAGAGTTCGGATTCTGTTCTTGTGGCTGTCTTCTTATGTTTTTGTTGAGGGATTGCTTTCTTCCTTTTTCTAGGATGTAGTTTCTTAGTTTTGGTGTTTTCCCTTTATTATCCTTTGAAGGGCTGGATTCATGGAAAGATATTGTATGAATTTGGTTTTGTCATGAAATACCTTGGTTTCTCCATCTATGGTAATTGAGAGTTTTGTTGGGTATAGTAGCCTGGGCTGGCATTTGTGTTCTCTTAGTGTCTGTATAATATCTGTCCAGGATCTTCTGGCTTTCATTGTCTCTGGTGAGAAGTCTGGAGTAATTCTAATAGGCCTGTCTTTATATGTTACTTAACCGTTTTCTCTCACTGCTTTTAATGATCTGTCTTTATTTAGTGCATTTTTTTGTTCTGATAATTGTGTGTCAGGAGGAATTTCTTTTCTGGTCCTGTCTATTTGGAGTTCTGTAGGCTTCTTGTATATTCATGGGTATCTCTTTCTTTAGGTTTGGGAAGTTTTCTTCTATAATTTTTTTGAAGATATTTGCTGGCCCTTTAAGTTGAAAATCTCCTCTACTCCTATTATCCATAGGTTTGGTCTTCTCATTGTGTCCTGGATTCCCTGGATGTTTTGAGTTAGGATCTTTATGCATTTTGCATTTTCTTTGATTTTTGTGTCCATATAGAGTCTTCTATACCTGAGATTCTCTCTACCATCTGTATTCTGTTGCTGATGCTCGCATCTATATTTTCTGTTTTCTTTCCTAGGGTTTCTATCTCCACAGTTGTCTCGCTTTGGGTTTTCTTAATTGTTTCTACTTCCTTTTGCAGATCCTTAATGGATCTGCAATTCCATTCCCTGTTTGGTTATGTTTTCCTTTAATTCTTTAAGGGATTTTTGTGTTTCTTCTAGCTATTTAGCAGTGTTTTCCTGTAAATCTTTAAGGGTTTTTTTTTTCTTTCTTTCTTGCGTTTCTTCTAGCTGTTTAGCATTGTTTTCCTGTAATTCTTTAAGGGATTTTTGTATTTCTTCTAGCTGCTTAGTAGTGCTTGCCTGTAGTTTTTAAAGGACTTCTTCCTGTTTAGCAGTGGTCTCCTGTAATTCCTTGAGGGATTTTTGTGCTTCCTCTTTTAGGGCTTCTACTTGTTTAGCATTGTTCTCCTGCTTTTCTTTGAGTGAGTTATTAATCACTTAAATCTTCAAATGTCCTTCTTCAAATCTTCTACCACCATCATGAGATATGATTTTAAATCCACATCTT
>NC_034593.1:69014227-69055876 GCF_900095145.1 Mus pahari
AGAGAGAGAGAGAGAGAGAGAGAGAGAGAGAGAGAGAGAGAGAGAGAGAGAGAGAGACAGATGGCAGGGGTGGCTGCTACCAGACTGGAACCCCGCCTCTGGGCGGGCAATGTTCCTTTGTCCCTGTTCCTGCTGGCACAAACCTCTGCTGAATTCTCTGGAATTGATTGTGTTCCACTCACCTGTGATCCTGAGGACTGTGATCCCAAGGACTGTGATCCCTAGGATCTGTGGTGTGGAGAGTCCTCTGGAGTGCTCAGCTGCCTCCGTTGGGGTTCAGAAGAGAGATGGTGGGAGTGGCCTTGACCACACTGATGGCTATCATAAGTTTAAATATACATGTCACACAAACTTTATCAGACTTTATTAGATTTATTTTAAACATTCTGTCTTATATTTTAACAGATATTTACTATTTTTTCTCATCATTGAAAATTTCAGAGTCATGTTGATAGCACAGAGAGTGAATTTTTCAATAGTTATTTCTCTCATCTGAGAATTCATTTTTCCACATTTCATATAGAAAGGACATCTTTCTACATAAAGTATTTTGGATGGAGACTATTCTCCTTGAGTGCTATAATGAGAATGTTCCACTTATTTCTAGCCCTGTGTTTCTGTTGACAAATGCAAAATGTTTGTACTTTGTTACTTTATTTAGTTGCTTTTGAGAGGATATTTCCTAATCTCAATTTTCAGCATTTGGATTTCTGTGCATCTAGGTGTAATTTTCTTTTGCCTCATCTACTTGGTCTTGATGAGTTTAAAAATAGTAATATATACTTTAAAAACCACAAGTTGGCTAGGTAGGTATTGAGGGGTAACAAGAATTGATGAAGAAAGTGAATATACTTGAAAGTGCTTCAAAAGAGAGTCAAAGAACTAGTAAAAAATAATGAAAAACTAATTAAAATTCATTTGAAGTTCTGTAGAGTGTTTTGATCATGAGGTTGATTTTATAGATATCTTTTTTGTTTTCTAAGACATTGGTAGGCATTATCACTGGAAGCCAAGTCCCCTTCAATGGCTAAATCTACTATTTTTGTTTTAGAACTATGCTCCTGTATGCTACATTCATGATTCTAGTGCTAAGTGTCTATGGTTAATTTATACCAGTGGTTTTACTATCTTGAGGTGAAATGCACAATTTAAAGGTTATATTGAATATTAAATATTTTACAGGCTTCATTTTCATCATTACAACATATATCTGATAACGTACATTTCCCATAGTATTATTTATTCCAATTTAAGACAGGTGTAATGAAGTGGTTCTGCCAGTCTGAGGAGCTATGTATTATTGGTATTCCATGGCAAGTATAAGAGAATAGGAAGCATGAATTAGGCTTTTGACAGAGAAGAACATTATGTACCTCTACACCCATAAAAAAGAACTTGTAAACACTTTATTCAGTAGCAAACTATAATGCACAGGGTTTTGCTAAACACTTTCAAAACCTATTAATTTTTCTTACAAAGCACATCTGTCTGGCAACCTCAGCCTGTACAATGGCAGCTCATCAGTTCACTATGTATAGAACATTCCCTAATGGTATTCTTTTTATCTTGGAAGATAAAAGTACACTTTACTTAATACACATTGCTGGCCATCTTAATAAACTTATTTCTAACAGTTTAAAATAAGACTGAGTTGTGGGAAGCCACATTCACCATTATAAGATGGCACCTGAGCCCGAAGGGTGTCAGCCAACTAACTGACAACTAACTGACAACTAACTAACAACTGTTGTGCACATGCTCAAACAGCACAGATGATGAGTCACAGCTCAAGCCCGGAGCATGCAAATGAGGGTATATAGTGAGCACCAATCATAGAGTGACACATNCCTCTTAGGCCTATTTAAGCAGCACCAGTTTTCAGGCTCAGGGTCTTTTCACTTCAGCAATAAAACCCGTTTAAAAACGTCTGCAGAAGGATCCTGTTGTGGCGCGTCTGTCTTTCTTCCTGGCAAGTTAGGCGATCGCAACACTGAATCATAAACAGCAGCATGCTAGATCTTAAGAGATGTAATGAATTATATAAATTTAACCACCTTATGTGGGATACTGTAATATACTCTCAATATAATTAGTACTAAGTTTAAATTTCTTAAAAACACTGGTTTGTCATTAAGTCTCAGTGAGGAAGGGATAGTCACTGCTTGACTCTCCACTCCAAATTCTCTCCCCATCAAAATTCCAACTCAATTCTTAGAACGAATTGAGTTAGAAAGGGCAATTTGCAGATTCATGTGGAATATCAAAAAACCTAGGATAGCAAAAACTATTCTCAACAATAAAAGAACCTCTGTTGGAATCACAATCCCCAACCTCAAGCTGTACTACAGAGCAATTGTGATAAAAAAAAAAAAAAAACAAAAACAAAAACTGCATGGTACTAGTACAGCAACAGACAGGTAGATCAATGGAATAGAATTGAAGACCCAGGAATGAACCCACACACCTATGGTAACTTGATCTTTGACAAAGGANCTAAAACCATCCAGTAGAAAGAAGACAGCATCTTCAACAAATGGTGCTGTCTCAACTGGTGGTTATCATGTGGAAGAATGCGAATTGATCCATTCTTATCTCCTTGTACAAAGCTCNNGTCTAAGTGGATCAAGGANNTCCACATAAAACCAGAGACACTAAAACTTATNGAGGAGAAAGTGGGGAAAAGCCTCAAAGATATGGNNACAGGGGAAAGATTCCTGAACAGAATAGCATTGGCTTGTGCTGTAAGAGGGAACTTTCAGGATAGCATTTGAAATGTAAATAAAGAAAATATCTAATAAAAAAATTTTAAATAAAAAAATGGAACCTCATAAAATTGCAAAGCTTCTATAAGCAAAGGGCACTGTTAATAAGACAAAACAGCAACCAACAGACGAAAAGATCTTTACCAAATTCTCAAAAGAGATGGTAAATATGTATGTTAGTATTCTTTATTGTAGTAATTATTGTTGCTTTATTTATTATTCCCTCATATATCACATCTCAACTGAAGTTTCCCATACCTCTATGTTCCTCCCACTGCTTCTTCTCCCCACCTACCCAATTCTCCAGAAACATTTGCCCTAGTCCCTCCCCTCCCCCATAAAAGCAGGCCTTTTAGGGATATCACCTGAACACAGCATCTATAACTCCAATAAAAAAGACACAAAGCCTCATGTTAATTGCTGAAAGAGGCAACCCAGCTACAGGCAGAGTCAGAGGAACATAGTGTAGTTTGGTCCATGCTTGTATTATGTGAACTGGGTTCTGAATGTTGCATGAGTAGCTGCATGTAAGACACTGAGGGCCCCTACCCCCAGTTGGTTCTGATTGGCTATGAAGGTGCTGGTGGCCAGTCACTTCCCCAAGAGACAGAGGCAGAACTCTAAAGATTCCCAGGTAAAGGACTGAAGGAGGAGGGGAGGATAGCCACCATAACAGGGAAGAATAAGGAGATCCCAGGCATGAGAGGTGTAGAAGACTGAGCATAGCCAACAAGTAAGAGCTGGGGATCATGGCTCAGGATGGCTGTATATCTGGGTCCAGGGAAACAAAGATGGAATATAGGTTTTAGTAAGTAATTACTCAGGAATATCAAATAGGAGAGAGTTAGCCACATGGAAGTTTGGAAGTGGCCCAACCATTGAGCTGTTAAAGGCATATTAGGATATTCTCTCTCTCTCTCTCTCTCTCTCTCTCTCTCTCTGTGTGTGTGTGTGTGTGTATTTCATTCAGAAACCCAGAACATTTGGGAGGAGATTGAGGAATGTGCTGCCAATACCAACAGATGATTTGAGTAGAGTTATTTGTGTACAGCTGCAGATGGTGCCCTAAGTTTTACTTACGATTAAAACTTAATTGGAAATTCTCAAATGGAAAACATGTGCCATGACATAAGATTAGGAGGCTTGGAAAATTGGTTCCTTAGCAGATATGTGTGGATTTGCCCAGGCCATGTCAAAAGGCTTGCTACACTGGCTTGCATAATTCTGTGTTTCCTGGCTTAAGGCTGAGATACAACAGGGACATGGGCAGGGGGCTAATGATTCTCAGGCTCTGCAAGTGCTTAAGCCACAAATGCTAAAGGTTCCTGCTGAAGGAAAGAAGGCAAAAGTAAGGAGATAATAAAGCAATAATAATGCTTAGGAGAACGCAGGTCACTGAGAGCAAGTCTAAATAAGGATAAAAAAGAGAACTGGAAGTAGTCTTATACAATATGTAGAAGGGAATTTAATTAAAGTTATATAGGAAATAATATCAATTCAATTAATATAAAGAGAAAAGTGATATAATACTATATGTATCCATAGAGATAAAAATCCACGGAAGGGAGAATGAATGAAAATTGATTTAATTGATTTTAAGAATAGAAGAGGAAAAATAATTATAATTGTTTTAAAGGAAATTTGAAAAGTCTATGCTATTACAGGTGGCTGGGTTCTTTGGAAGTGGACTTCATGGGAATTCTGGGATTTCTCAGCCAGAAATATGACAAATTGGTAGCCTGGGAATTAGCATATATAGTAAATAGAATGGGAATAATCAAAGTCAAATAGGAAATGATCAGAAGTTGAATAGGAAAGGAAGTTACATAGGAAAGGATATTAATTCCATAGATGGGAGAACTTCAGTGTATGCATGGATGAATAAATAAATTGAGACCTTTTATCTTAAAATGTAGGTCAAGGGCAGGGAATAGTGAAAAAAAAACTTATCTTAGACAGTTAATAGAGACTTAAGGCTCTGATCTCATGCAGGTCAAGGGCAGGGGATAGGGAGAGAAACCTTATCTCAGAGAGATAGTAGAATCTTAGGTCTTCATCTACATAAGAAAGAAACAAGAGATGGCAAAGGAGCACTATATCAATGGATAATAACAATCATTTTGATTGCTTTAATAGTTTTGAATTGTTTTAATTATTAAAAGGCAGGTGGTTATAAGTTTGGTGATTATGGTATTAAAAATCCTCTGTGAGAGAGGTCAAATTAGTGCAGGCAAGAATAAAAAGTAGGGTGCTGATTTGAATCAATATACACCTTACATGATGTTGCTGGACGAAGGACATGCTATTTTGGGAGAGAGGCTAACTGGCAAGAAGAAAAGGCTTTGGACCTCCTCCAAAGTAACATGGATCACATATGATAAGGAAGACCCCCTGAAGAACGGCTACAGACAGAAAAGAAAAATTCGAGACAATAGAACAGAACAGGTAACATGATTTGCTTATTCCTGCATGTGGAAACAGCCCTGTTACAGGTTTAGACATAAAAATGTCTCCAGCCAAAACTTCAGCTAAAATTATACAGTAAATATTGTTGGTTACAGAATTCTTAATATTCATCATGCCAAGATTTATTACAATTGGTTATTGATCAAATTAATTCATAAACAGGATGGTTGTCATTTTACCTGCTGAAACAAGGAGCAGTAATTCATCTTTCTCGGATCTGTACCTTGTACAATTCATATGAATAGCTTAATTGTACTAAAAATGTGGTTTTAAGATTCATATATTGCAGAATATGCAGCTTTGACAAGATTCATCCTTGGGGATACTGAAATAATTTGCTGTTCTAGACCTCTTCCTCCTGAAACTGTTTCCAGAAACTTATTCCCAGAACAGCTTCAGGAATAGCTGAGGATTCCCAGTGACTTCGGTTCATCCAGCCTTTCACACAGATCCAGTCAAGTTCTGAGACTTCTAAGCATACAGAGACTAGATAACATATGCTAAAGCTAGCTCTTTTAAGTCTAACCAATTTTTACCAATTTTCGGGCCCTTCTCACCCCTTAAAACTGATCATATATATGTATACACACACACATATTCATTGTCCCATTCAGCAAAAAGAAATCATGTAGAATAATCATCATTATTCCCTGGGTTTGAGTGTCTGGTTATTTTATAAATTATAGATAAGTTGTCATTTTTAAGGGATAATTTAGAAATGGTTGTAATTTTGAACAGGGAGAAAACAACATAAAGTGCTTAGATTTGGGAATTTCTGTCTTTCCTTTCCTCTTCTCTACCCATTCTTTCCTACATAAAAGGAAGGGTTTGAAGAAAGAAAGAAAAAAAAAAGAGCAACAGGGTAACATTATAAAAAATTAAATGCATGGGATGGATCAGTAGATTTGTTCTTAAAGCACTGTATAGAGATAATCTTAAAGTGATAGAAATCTTTGTATTGCAAATTTGAAGTTGTAATTTCTTACATTGGTACAGAATTTATATATTGAAACAGGTTTAAGATTTTCATTGATATAAATCTTTGTACATTGATACAAAATTTAAAATTAATTTTGTTACTCTTAGATTCGCATCGTGCCTATCTAATTCATTTAAGAATGCAAGGCTTAAACCCAATCCTTCTAATAGCTGCTATTACAAACTGTTTAGGATGATCAAGTAATTCAAGTTAAGGGCTGGATATTTTCTCGGTGTTTGAGCTAAGATCTTTTCCTTGTATTCCTATCATTCTTAAGTTTTCATAGTATCCCAGATTTCTGGAAGGTTTGGTGTCAGGAGATTTTTTTATTATTATTATTTTCTTTATTTACATTTCAAATGTTATGCCCATTCCTGGTTTCCCCTCTGAAAACCCCCACCCCCTGCCCTTCTCCCTTCTCACCATCTACTAGCCCACTAGCGCTTTCTGGAATTCCCCTACACTGTGGCATAGAGCCTTCACAGGACCAAAGGCCTCTCTTCCCATTGATGACTGACTAGGCAATCCTCTGCTACATATGCAGCCAGAATCATGATTCCCACCATGCATACTCTTTGGTTAGTGATTTAGTCCCTGGGAGCTCTGTGGTTACTGGTTAGTTCATATTATTGTTCCTCCTATGGTACTGCAAACCCCTTCAGCTCCTTGGGTACTTTCTCTAGCTCCTTCATTGGGGACCTTGTGTCCAGTACAATGGATGGCTGTAAGCATCCACTTCTGTATTTGTCAGGCACTGGCAGAGCTTCTCAGGAGACAGCTATATCAGGCTCTTGTCAGGAAGCACTTGTTGGCATCCACAATAATGTTTGGGTTTGGTGATCTTATATGGGACAGATCCCCATATAGAACAGTCACTGGATGGTCATTTCTTCAGTCTCTACTCCACAGTTTGTTCTGTAACTCCTTCCATGGGTGTTTTGTTCCCCCTTCTAAGAAGGAACAAAGTATCTACACTTTGATCTTCCTTCTTCTTGAGTTTCATGTGATTTGTGAATTGTATCTTGGGTATTCCGAGCTTCTGAGATAATATCCACTTATCAGTGAGTGCATACCATGTGTGTTCTCTTGTGATTGGGTTATCTCACTCAAGATGATACCCTTCAGATCCATCCATTTGCCAAAGAATTTCATAAATACATTGTTTTTAATAGCTGAGTAGTACTCCATTATATAATTTACCATGTTTTCTGTGTCCATTCCTATGTTGAGGAACATCTGGGTACTTTATGAGACATTTTATTTGATCAATGTCTCCATTTCTCTATCATATCTTCTATATAAAAATTTCTCTCTTTAATCTCTCATATTCTGTATCAAAAACTTACCATTTCAGGTTTCTAAATTTATCATTTCCAGAATTTCTTCACTGTATTTTTCTGTTTGTTTATTTTTGGTTTGGTTTCTTTTTCTTGGTATTGTTTGTTTTGTCTCTATATTTATTTCAGGTCTTGAACAATTTTATGCATTTTCCTCTACTCTTTGTATTTTTCTAGATTTCTTCAAGGGATTTAGGTATTTTTTTTCTCTTTAAAGACCTCTAACTTCATTCTGGCAATTTTATGATCTTTTCCCTTGTTATCTGTTTTGTTTCATGTTTTCTAAGATTTTGATGATGGTGTGTTGTTTGACAAAACATATTCTTTGAAGCTGATAGTTGGGGCTACTTAGGGTTCCAGATTATACATATTGCTGACATTTAGAGCTAATATTTACTAATAAAGATAGGCTAATGTGCTGAAAGAGTTAATAGGAGGGAGGAAAGAAAAATATTCAACCAGGATTCACTAATTTTATATTTTTGGAATGGAGGGAGACAGTGAAGGAGAGTCACCCTATAGTGCTGGAGTGAGACCGGGAGATAGATCGAAAAGACAAGGAGAGGAGGAAGATCTAAAGACAACCTGGCTGCTTTCTTGGCAGAGGAGATTGTGTTAGTGAGTAGTGTGTGTTGAAGTTGAGGGTTGAGGTAAAGCAAGAAGTAGGGACAGGGCAGCTAGGAGGGAAAGATTTGTGGGATCCACAAGAGATATTGGCCAAGAGAGAATGAATCCTGATGTGTGTGTTTTATTTTAGAGATGGTGATGAGACTGGGGGATTGGGTTTACAGAAGAAAAAGGAGTGGTAAAGGCCTTCAGTTAGCTCTCATGTTTCCCCAACCTCCTCAGCTGGTGTGTTCCTAGGAAACTCCCACTGGAATTGAAAGTTGTGATGTTGAGATGAGTCATGAAAGAAAGTTTGTAGGAAGAGATCCTTGTGACTCACTGGGGATGGGGTCAATGAGGAAAAGGAGGCTGGAGTCCGTTTTGTGCTACAGAGCTGAAGATGAGACTGGAGGAATTGAGTGTGGAGAAGCAGGAGAGATGTAGATCTACTGTCTGTCTACATGCAGCCTTTTATGCACATGTATGTCTCATAAGGTGTAATTGTTGCTTTCATGCTTAAATGCTAGACTAAATACTATCATTGTGTTACGGCAAATGAAAATTCAAATAACAGTCTTGCCCTTATTTTAATAAAGTATGCAATAGTACCAGAAATCACAAAGAGGGTAAAAATATGGAGAAACAGAAGTGTGGTCCAGGAAATCATGTAAGCAGCACAAAGTTTCCACCTTGTAAACTCCCCAATAATAGGATGGGGAGCAGAAATCTCACCCAAAAGGAAAGGATCAGAGCTTATCATCTCAGACCTGGGAACTCCAAACCTCAGTGCTCAGTCTCCACATTGCCCTCCCACAAAATTTTTCCTAAGAAGCAGCCTCAGAAGCCATTTGGAGACTTGCATTAACAGAGCACAGTGTTCCACCTGCCTTCACCACACCCCAGCAGACTCAATAGATGCTTGCTGGCCTAGAACTTTGCCAATCTAAGAAGTAGACATTGCAGAGTCTCTGGGGCAAGTGAGAGCAGTTCAAGCCACAATCTGCAAAGCTAATGATGGTTAGAAGTGTGTCCTGGCACACAGATGTCAACACAGCTGAACATCTGAACACGGGCCGTTCCAGGCTCTGTACCAGTTTGAACAGTCTCCAGGTTCAGTTGACAGTCCTTTGCATGTGACAGCTGTATATATGGCAGAAGGAAGTGGCTCCACTTCCACTGTCCTGATTTGGTTCTTTTTTTTTTTTTTTCCCTACAACTTGATTTGTTTAATCCTGTCTCTTTGTTTGTTTGTTTACACATTGCATTTCCTTTTAAAACATATTATTACTGTTATTTTACCTTACTTTAAAAATAAATTTTAGGTTATTATTACTCTTCTCATTTACTTATACATTCTTTATTGAATAGCCAGTTTTTACCCTGCCTCTCTTCTCTTTCATATAACACTCTTTCCTTGACTTCTGTTTTATTTTTGTTTATGCTAAATTATTTCCTATTTTTGCCCAATGTTTCACAAAATTGTATCTTCATTTAGTCTATAAAAAACAAACAACGACAGCAAAAAAAAAAAAAAAAAAAAAAGAAACCATAAAAAAAAAAAAAAAAAAAAAAAAAAAAAAAAAAAAAAACACTTTTAACTTTCTTAGTGTTCAGATTTCATGGAAGTCATCTAACCATCCTCTGTCTCATTCAATTGCGTGAACTTTATCCTTAGAATTGTTTGAAAATAAATAAATAATTGACTTACCTTTAAAATGTTATATATGTAAACATTTACATGTGTGTAGCTTCATAGCTTATTAATTATCTTGCCGCTTTCTATTCTTAAACCAGTGAGTATATGAATTGGTTTTAATTGATTAAAACATATCTATAAACATTTTTTCATTTGGTTTCATTTTCTTCTCTTTGAGCAGGACTGAGCATTGAGCCCCTAATGAGGTGCTCTGTGAGTTTCCTGGGGGAAGAAGTTTGAGGTTTCTTATTTGCCTTAATGTAACCAAGTCCTTATACAATACTATGGAACATTTTAAATGCACCGAGACAATTTTCTATTTATTTTCAAACAATTCTAAGGGTTAAGTTCACACAGTTGAATCTGACAGAGGATGGTTAGATAAATTCCTTGAAATATGAACACTAAGAAAGTTGAAAGTGTTGCATAGAGTAATTACATTTGTCTTCCTTTAAACATTTTGACCAAAGGATATCAGTTTCCACTGTACATTCTAGAAATGCTTACTGAAATTTTGGCTTATTCTTTAATTGTTAATATATTACCTCTTCTGAAAGGACCGTTGCTGTCAACTCTTTTGCTACGCCATTTCAAAGTTTATGACACATATTGCCTCCGTCTCCATTTATGAATATTACACTTCCCAAATGAAGAGAAAGGTTTTAAATACTCATGCTATTTTGTGGTCACTATGCAAAAATGAGTATAACAATGTAGTGCCAGTTGCTATTTAGTATTTTCTTATTTTTGTACATGTTCTTTTATTATTACAAAATAATATTTTTTAAGAATAAAACAACCAAGGCAAATTTTATTTCATACTCATAAAGCAAAGAGTGAGGATTAGATAAAATGACCTATGGACATTAAGTTAAATACAGATTTGTGTGTGTATGTGTGTGTGTGTTTATTATGCTATCATATTTATGTATAATACATGCACAATTTTAAGACATGTGTGTACCTAGTTTTATTATCTATTTGTGTATTTATAATGTACATATTACTAGCTATGACTGGTAAGACTGGATATAGGGTAGGAAATGTCATCTTATACATTTTGCAGAGATTATTAAATAACAAAAGTAAGCAACATGTTTTGAGTTTCTACTTGGCAGCAAATGATGATTGTATGAGAAAAAAAGTTTATGAAATCCTGAAGCAGGTGACAAGAATTGCGAAGGCCTGGATATAGAAGTCACCACTTTTGAGAATAAGTTTGTGGTGAGTCACAACAAATAAAACATGTTTCTTAAAATACCAAGGTTTGAATAATTTAGTAGTTTTTATTTTTTTCAGTACTTGACTTTAATACTTTATAATACTTAAAATTTTAAATATCATTTTTGTTCCTATGCTTAATGTTTCCTTTACAATTGAAATAAATATTAAAATCTGCTGATGGATTAGATTTTTTTTCTTGGCACATTTCCATGAATTCAACCTGGTTGTTACTCCTCAGGGCAAGCACATTTTCTTTAATGACAGGTACTCATTATTTCACAGTTTAAAATTCTCATTAAATTGCTTACCATTCTTCTCTATTTTATTAGTTAACTGTTACCCAGTACTGCAGACCTATTTGCAGCAGTATTCATGTTCATAGCCTCCATTTATTTTTATTAAATTATTTCTAGATGGGAAACTTTTTTTAAATTTTATTAGGTTTCCTCACCTTTTCTAATTCTTAGCCATTTTTTTTAAGTATGGATCATCCATTGGTCCCAAACACCAAGATAAAGGAAAAGAATAATAGATTTTAAATATAAATGCACATTAGAAAATGTAAGTGCAAGATGAAATAACACTTTTATTACTAGGAAACACCATTATTTTACATTTGAGATTTTTTAAAGCTGTAATTTGTCTAACATAACTGTAGCACTTGGCCTTGTTCTGTTGTCTACAATGTGGAAAGGTTTGCATTGATTACATTAAGTTTTGCAAGTCCATAAATATGTAAAGAATGGGTGTGAGTGTGTATGTGTACATGTGTGTATGTGTGTGTATGTGTGTGTGTAGCAGTGTGTGCATATGTATGTGTACATGTGTGCACATGACTATGTACGTGTGTGTGTGTGTGTGTGTGTGTGTGTGTGTGTGTGTGTGTGTGTAGGATGTGTGTGTGTGAACATTCATGTCTGTGAGTGTGGACACATATGGCAACACTATGGGCTTGGAAAAAGTAACATTTGATCCTTACTTTCTTCCCTTTTCTTGTTTGTTGAGGCAAATGTCAAACATACCCATTGAGCTTTGTTTCTAATGCCTCTGTTCCCCATCTCCCCATGGGAGCACAGGTACTAAACGTTCAAGCTGCTACATTCCTATTTGAGTTCTGAAACTTTAGGGTAGTATAGCAAGTGCTTTATGTGCTGACAAATCTCCCTATCTCCAGGGGAATTCTAATGGTAGCATTTTGATAATCTGATATAGCTAACCTACTAGTTCTCCTTTTACCTTATCATCACAAACATTAGTTGCTCTGTATCAAATATTAGAATGATTTCTTTGCAGCATTTATTGTATTTAGAAGCATTATTCTTTCTTTCTTTTTTATTTTTGCTTCTCACACTTTGAACATCAGTTCAGTTAAGATCTTAACTTTGTAGTATTTACATTTTTCAGCCTTGCATACATTTGATCCTATTATAGGAAGAATTGTTAAGACATGTTAAGGTTCCTAATGTAAGAATTTTAGGAGAAAACAAAATGATTTTCATCTCTACTTTAAATTTAATAAAGAAATTATTTCACAGTTAAATCTTTACCTTCCATGATTGATGTATTTCTATGGTTAAAAGATCCTAAACATCCCCCTAGAAAATTCTTAGATTGGATAAACACTCTCAAATATAATACACAAAATCAGCATACAAAAAATTCCATAGCTTTTGTAATTATCAAAAGTGAACATGATGAAATAAAAATGAGCTAAACAATCCCAGAACACAGTATCTTATTTAGAGTTACTATTGCTATTATGTAACATGTGACCAAATTGGAGAGGAAAGGGTATATTTAGTTTACAACTCCACTTGCCATTGTTTCATCAAAGGAGGTCTTAACAGAATAGCTAACAGGCAGGAACCTGGAGGCAGGAGCTGATGAGAGGCCGTGGAGGGATGCTACTCCCTGGCTTGCTCAGCCTCCTTTCTCATAGAACCTGGGATGACCAGCCCAGGGGTGGCACCACTCAAAATGGACTGAGCCCTCCCTCATCAATCACTTATTAGGAAAATATCCTACACTTGGATCTTAAGGAGGCACTTTCTCAGTTGAGGGTCCCTCCTTTCAGGTCACTCTAGTTTGTGTCAAGTTGACATACAAGTAGTCAGGACACACAGCTAGCATACTTGAAGGAGTTGTGTATAGGTTGGCTGAGGACTGGCAGCAGTGAGTCAGATGCATGCACAGGAGTGGCAATCAAAACTGCATCCCCTCAGGAGATAACAGGTTAAACAGCATGCCAAAAGACCCAACAAGCAGCTGAAATAGTCTGATGCAGATATTTGCACCCAATGAATAGACAGAAGCAGCTGACCCCTGTTGAATTAGGGAAGGCTGAAAGAAGCTGAGGAGAAGGGTGACCCAGTAGGAGGACCAGCGGTCTCAATTAATCTGCACCTCTGAGATCTCTCAAACACTGGAACCACCAAACAGGCAACATACACCAGCTGATACTAGCCCTCCAACACGCATACAGTAGAGGACTGCAGGGTCTGTGTTCATTCAGAGATGCTGCACCTAACCCTCAAGAGACAAGAGGCCCCAGGAAGTTTAGAGGTCAGGCGGGGATGGAAGTGGGGACATTCACAGGGTGGGTTGGGGTATGGGATGTGGAACAATCAGAGGGTGGCCGGGGGGGGATATGGAGTGTAAAATAATAAATAAATTAATTATATAAAAAATAAAAATAATTAGTACATCAAAGGGAGAAAAAAACTGTATCCCAGTAATTAACCACATGGGAGAGCATGACTCCATGCATTAAGAACAATCTGAGATAAAAGTTAAGAACTCAAATGTTCTAAATGCTATCTCAGATAATGATTTACAACAATTCACTTAGTGGGCTTGTAATTAAAGGCGAATAGGTTTTCTTTTATTTTCTTTTGGTGTTTTATATTAGGAAATTTATTTTATTTTTAGTATCTTAACATTCTTTGAAATACAGTTTTCAAAATATATAGTATGCAATTTTGTTTAGAATACTTGAAGAAAAATCTTGATAGAAAGTTTTGCATTGTATTAAAACCTAGCAAAAACATATAATATATTATGATGATGATGATGATGATGATGATGATGATTTTATCTTTAGTCTTCTTTTACAGTCCAATTGTTATTCCCCTCCTGGTCAGGTCTTCTACAGTTCCTCATCCCATTCTTCCTCCCCACCCTATCCCCCATCTCCAAGAATGTTCTCACCAAGTCCCACCCCAGTCCAGCTTGCCATGTCTCCCCATTCCCTGGGGCCTCAAGTTTCTGGGTGGTTAGATGCCTGTTGTCTCATTGAGGCCAGACCAGGCAGTCCTCTGCTGTATATGTGTCTGGGTCCTCAGCTACTGTATACTTCCTGGTTGATGTCTCAGTGTCTGAGAGATCTCAGGGGTCCAGGTTAGTTGAGACTGTTGGTCTTCCTATGGGGTCTTCATCCTCCATGTCAACTTCTTCAAGCCTTTCCCTAATTCAACTACAGGGGTCCCCTGACTGCAGTCCATTGATTGGGTATAAATATGTGTAGCTGTCTCAGTCAGCTGCTTGTTGGGCCTCTCACCAGGGCAGCCATGCTAAGCTCCTGTCTATGAGCACACCATAACATCAGTAATAATGACAGGCCTTGAAGATCTTCTTGAGACGGATCCCAATTTAGACATCTTTCCCTCAGTCTCTTCTTCAATTTTGTCCCTGTAGTTCATTTAGACAGGAACAACTCTGGTTCAGAGTTTTAGACTGTGGAATGGCATGTCTTTCTATTGGAGGTGGATTCTGTAAGTTCCCTCTCTCCACTGTTTGGCATTTCATCTAAGGATCCTTCCTTTGAGTCTTGAGAATCTTTTACCTCCCAAGTCTCTGGTTCTTTCTAGAGGGTCCTTCTACCTCCAACGTCCCAAGGTTGCCTGTTTCCATTTATTCTGCTGGCCCTCAGGACTTCCCTCCTGTTTCTCTCAATATCTGATGATGTTCCTCTTTTCACTTCCTCTTCCCCTCTCCCACCATGGTCCCCCCCCCAAACCCCTGTGATTGCTTTCTTCTCCCTTTCAATGGGATTGACCCATCCTCACTTAAGCCCTTCTGCTTCTTAACCTTCTTGAGTTCTGTGGTTTGTACCCTGGGTATTCTATACTTTTTTTTTATCTAATATCCATTTATTAGTAGAGTATATACCATGTAGGTCCTTTTGGATTTGAGTTACCTCACTCAGGATATTTTCTAGCTATTTCTATTTGCCTGCAAAACTTATGATATCCTTATTATTAATAGCTGAATAGTATTTTAAATGAACCACATTTTCTTTATTCATTCTTCCATTGTGGAACATCTTGTTAAACGGGATCTCATGAAACTAAAAAGCTTCTGTAACACAAAGGACATGGTCAATATGAAACTTTGGCAACCTACAGATTGGGAAAAAATCTTCACTAATTCCATATCAGATACAGAAAATTGGAAATTTAGCTACCTCAAGACCCAATCATACCACTCTTGGGCATATACCCAAAGGATGCCCCACCATGCTACAGGGGCACATGTTCCACTATGTTCATAGTGGCCTCATTTGTGATATCCAGAATATGGAAACAACCCAGATGTCCCACAGTGGAAGAATGGCAAAGAGTTTTAGTATATTAATTTTTATAGAAATAATATTTAAATTTTACCACTATGACAGACATTAGCAAAAATTATGATAAGTCTGTTGTGTATTTCATAAATAAAATAGCAGTAGCTGTGAAGAAGTCAGCTGAAATAAAATGTGTTTAGGTGGTAGAAACAGCAATACCATAGGATAACATTCAAATTTCTTATCTTATTATTGCACAAGTCATTCTAATAAATGTGTAGGTGCCTAGAAATATTTATACATTTCTACATGTACATTTGTGTTTATGAGTTCTGACATAAAACTTCCTCAAATCATACATGAAACATGTCATTTTTATTTTGATGTGTTGTAAGAGGAACAAAAATAGGAAATATAGACCATCACTACTTTTTTTTCACCTTTGGATAGAAATGAAATTTTATTTGAAGAGTAATTATCTTTTAGAGGGGAATTTAAAATGGCAACTTTTAGTGCTCCCTCAGCCATGGCCATATAAAGAGATTGTCGACTTCTGTAAAAGCTGCAAAGTAATGCAATGGCAGGTGCATAAGCCTGGCATGATTGCTGGGTTTAATTGTGGAAGCAAAGCCTTTGTTTATTATTATACTAGAAAATAGCTACTTCATACATATGGATTTAAATTAAATTATGTCTTTAATGTGTACACATCCCTCTTAAATCCTGCTTGCATTTAATATGTAATAATGTTCAGAAGACTTGCAGCTGAACAAAAATGAAAAAGGATTGCTTTTATGTAAAAAGAAATTAATTCTGACTTTTTTGTATAAAAGTCGGTGTCTATTTAGAAAAATAGAATATTTAGTGTACTCCATGTCTAAGAAATTATATCAAATAATTAGTTAAGTAGGTTGATAAAAGTGATAGAGATTAATGGCTACCTATTAACAAAAGTTAGCAGTAGAAGGCAACATTATCAGCATAATGTTATATAGACAGAAGGGGAACAGAAAGCAACAAACTCTGTAGTAAAATCAAACCACATTAATGTTTGCTTTGTAGGAGCAGCATCTTTTACTAACCTAAAATTAATAAGGATGTGAGCAAATGGGTTGACTTGTCATTGAAGGCTAGAAGAGAGAGAAGAAATACTGGGTTGGCAACCCCATAGAAAGACCAACAGTATCAACAAACCTGGACCCCTTGGAGCACACAGAGACTAAGCTACCAACAAAAGAGCATATTTGGGGTGGTCCGTGGCCCACAGCATCTATGAAAGTGACGATTTCCTGTTCTGGCCTCAGCAGTAGAGGATGAGTCCCTAATCCTATAGAGACTTGGTACCCTAAGCAAAGGGGATGGGGGGGGTGAGGTGGGGTTGGTGGGAGAGCACTCTCTCAGAGGCAAAGGAGACAGGGATAGGGTGAAGAACTCTTGGAGTAGGACTGGGAATAGAGGCAACATTTGGAATGTAAATAAATAAAACAATTAAAAAAGAGAGAGTAGTAACAACAACAGAAAATCTGCCTTGGGTTCCTCTCACCATGTCACTAGCATGTCATGAACTGTTTTCATTATATCTGTGATATGGGATAAACACATCATGGCATGAAATAGCATCAAACCTGTTTCCAAATTCCATGGTGTGAGGTTTATAGTTAAAATGCCATGAAAATGCAGAGATCTTTTTAATACCACATTTTTAGAATTACAGTCATAGTTATGGTGATAATGGATGGCTGGTTTCTATCATATATTTTTTCCAACTTGCCTGTTTGACTGATGAATAACATTGATGGACTATGAAGAACAAGAGTGGATTATGATGAATTAAATCAAGTGTGATTGTAACCTTAGGAAGTGATCAGATTTGACTTTGGATCTGAAACAAATCAGCCAATTTGAAATATAGTAGAATATCCAGTGAATCATTGCCACAGTGTTAATAAATAACAGCAGAAAACTGACTTTGTCTTACATGGTTAAGCATACTTCTTGTTTTAATTACTTAACTATATCAAAGATACAGCCCAAAGATACTACAAAGACTGTCCATTTTGGTTTATTTGATATCTTTGCCAATAATAGCAAGTAAAATAATAGAAGGTATATCAGGAATTATGAAAAAAGGCATGCCAGAGAGTAGGAAATAAATCTTATAAAGAAATGAGTCAAATACTACCATGACACCATTTCTATCTAAAACGTTGGAAGATATGCTAGTGTTGTGTGATGAGTGCTACAGAATTGTATGTAATTCTTCATGGATGTGCTTATAAATTGCAAGTTGAATAAAAACCTCAGTAGGCAGAATTTTGAATAAAATGCTGAAATTTTAAGTTAACACTGATAGATTTATAGATCTGAATGGATTAATGAATGTGTAGTGAGTACTGAGTGACTTGCTAAAAACACAAAATGTAAATTTGAAATAATTATTTTCTCCGGATAAACATGTATAGAATCTTCAATGACATTGAATATAAGACATTTCCATCATATAAGATTAGCCAAGGAGATACATCAGCAGAAGACGAGCTTTCTAGAGAAAAAAAAATGTCATGCTATATAAATATCATTTTTTTTTCTAAATGACTGTGTTTTAAATCATTAATAGAAAAAGTGGCAGTGCTAGGAATTCAACTCACTAAACAATACTCTGCATTTCATATTTGACTGACCAGTGTTGAGGGAGAATTGCTAAGCACACATTCAGCTGACACAGTGCCCTTGTATATAGCAGCATCTCCAGGGAACTATTAGTCTATGGCACTTCCACTTTGAAGAGAGTTTTTTACTTTTCCTGCATATATATTTAGCTTCCAGGTTCAATTCATACTTGCATGTTTGCAGAAGGATTGTAAACTACATTGCTTGTAAACAAAAACACATTTCATATAAGATGAATTGAGTAGTAGGTATCCGTATTGAACTGACTGCACATACCATATTCAGGCTTATTTTGAAATAGCTGGCTTAGTTGACTAGTAAATGTCCATATAGTTATCTAGTGTCACCAAGATGTACACAAGACTTGCTCATCATATAACTAGAATTTGATACTTTCAGACCAACATATCCTCATTTCCATCATCTCCTAATAACTATGTACTATTCTACTTTAATGACTATGTATGGCTTTGATATTCTATGAATAACTGAGTTTATGTATTATTTCTCCTTGGTTCTCTGACTTACTTTACATAATACCTTTAAGGTCATTCACACTGTTGCAAATGTCAAATTTTCTTTCTGCTTCTTATTTTAATATATTTAAAGACTATAAAATATTCATAAAGACAAAAAAAAGCCCTAAAATCCAACATGAAGTATTTTCTTTCCCTTTATCATGCCCTTCGAATCTCAGAAGGAAGCAATACCATTTCCTCTTTCTTCCATACCTAAGGACTTCTGAATCAGTCTCACTCTACTAGCTTTTCTTACTTTTAAGAAAGTCCTTGTGTGTGTGTGTGTGTGTGGCCTTATTCTTTTTTCCTTTATTAGATATTTTCTTTATTTACATTTCAAATGCTATCCCAAAAGTTCCCTATACCCTCCCCCTACCCTGCTCCCCTACCCAACCACTCCCACTTCTTGGCCCTGGTGTTCTCCTATTCTGGGGCATATAAAGTTTGCAAGACCTAGGGGCCTCTCTTCCCACTGATGGTTGACTAGGCCATCTTCTGCTACATATGCAGCTAGAGACATGAGCTTTGGGGATATTGGTTAGTTAATATTGTTGTTGCACCTATAGGGTTGCAGACCCCTTCATCTCCTTGGGTACTTTCTGTAGCTCCTTCATTAGGGACCCTGTGTTCCATCTAAGAGATGACTGTGAGCATCCACTTCTGTATTTGCCAAACATTGGCATAGCCTCACATGAGACAGCTATATCAGGGTCCTTTCAGCAAAATCTTTCTGGCATATGCAATAGTGTCTGGGTTTGGTGGCTGACTATGGGATGGATCCCTGGATGGGGTTGACTCTGGATGATCCATCCTTTCGACTTAGCTCCAAACTTTGTCTCTGTAACTCTTTCCATGGGCATTTTGTTCCCTATTCTAACGAGGAATGAAATATCTACACATTGGTCTTCCTTCTTCTTGATTTTCTTGTGTTTTGCAAATTGTATCTTGGGTATTCCAAGTTTCTGGACTAGTATCTACTTATCAGTGAGTGCATATCAAGTGACTTCTTTTGTGATTGGGTTACCTGTACTACAGACCAATTGTGATTAAACTGCATGTTACTGATACAGTGACAGACAGGTAGATAAATGAAGTAGAATTGAAAACCCAGAAATGAATCCACACACACATGGTCACTTGATCTTTGACAAGAGAGCTAAAACCATCCAGTGGAAAAAAGACATCATCTTCAACAAATGGTGCTGGCACAACTGGCAGTTATCATGTAGAAGAATGCAAATTGATCCATTCTTATCTCCTTGTACAAAGCTCAAGTCTAAGTGGATCAAAGGACTCCACATGAAACCAGAGACACTGAAATTTATAGAGGAGAAAATGGGGTAAACCTTTGAAGATATAGGCACAGACCTCAAATAGTGGCTGGACACAGTAACACAAAAGTTAAGAAAAGAGTTCTAAGAGCAATCAGACATAAACCAACACCAACTGTTAGGGCTTCCACAAAAAACACCAAGCTAACAGCCATAGCATATACACAGAGGACCTGGTACAGATGCATTCAGGCCCAGAGCTTCCCACTTCATCTCTGTGAACCCTTGTGGACTCTATGTAGTTGATTTGGGGGACATGCTCTCCTGGTGTCCTCTATCTACACTGACTCTTACCATCTTTCCTCTTCCTCTTCTTCAGGGTTCCTGATCACTAAAGGGAAGGATGTGATAGAGACCTCCACTTTAAGCTCTTTCTGGGTAATGTCTGGCTATGGGTCTCTGCACCTGCTACCATCTGCTTCCAGAGGAAGCCTCTCTGATGATGTCTGGATGAAGCACTGATTTATCACTATAGCAAAATATAACTAGGAATCATCATTGATCTCACTTTATATTATCTTATTATTTATTTACAATCACTTTTTTGAACCACTCCTGCTTGATTCTACCCTAGGTTTCTGAGCTATCCACTCACTGTTTCTGGCCATCTAGTATTGAGCATGAGCCTCAAGTTAAAGCAGAGATTGGTTGGCCACTCCCACTAATTATGCGCTAGCATTACTCCAGCGTATCTTGTAGACATGGCAGATTCGAGGTGAAAGGTTTTGTGGTTTGGTTGGTATACAAGTTGCTTTTCTGGTAGCCTGCAGAGTACCTTCTTCTACCAACAAGACTAGAGTGTACTGTACTAGTCCAGGCAGGTGCCAGGTTGACCTCTCTACTCTCAATGAGCTGTGAGGATGTTGGCTTTGGCAATGAGAACCTGCTGTCCAGTTTCAGAGAGTAACCAACAATCTGTCTTAGTATCACCATGAGTTGTTTGAGGATCTCCAGAGGACCCCCACAACCCATAACTTGACCAAATGCAACTATGGCTCTTGACTGGAAGCCTTCCCTGGCTGCAAAAAATGGCCAGTTCAGAATCTGTATTCTTCATTACTAGCAGTCCTCTCTAGTGTCACGCTCATAGATTCCAGAAGGTTTCCTGTGTACTAGATTTACACACTCCTGTATAAATACTCCTTAATTCCTCCTGTTTCTTCCTAAATTCTCTCATCACCCACCCACCCACCTAATCCTTCCATTTCCATATTAACCCGTTGAAAGTCTACCAAAAATCTGTTTTATTTTCCCTTCTGAAGTAGATCCATGCTTCTTCTCATAGTCCTCATATTAGTCTAACAAATTTGGATCTGTGGATTGTAGCTTGAATGTCATTTAATTAACAGCTAATATACACATATAAGTGAGTACATATTATATTTGTGTATCATGATTGTGTACCTCAATCATAATTATTTTTTTCTAGTTATATCCATTTCCCTCCAAATTTCATGATGATATTTTTAAACACCTGAGTAATACTCCACTGCATAAATGTATCATATTTTCTTTATCCATTATTCAGCTGAAAGATATCTTGATTGTTCCTAGTTTCTGGATATTATGAAATAAACTGCACGTGCCACCTTGGGCACAAATTCAGTGGATGGTCCCATGGTCCCCAGAGTACTCTCCATGCCACAGGCACCCTAGCACACCCAGGATCTTGGAATCACTTGTGAGTGGAACACAACATCTATTCCAAAACAACCCAGAGGGGCTTGGGCCAACAGGAACAGGGACACAGGAAATGCACCTGACCAGTGACTGGGGGTCATTCCAGTCACTGTCATCCCCATACCACCTTGGGCATGGACTTGGCAGACAGTCCCAAGGTCCCCAGAGGACACATCATGCTGCAGGCACATTAGCACACTGAGGATCTTGGAATCACTAGGGAGTGGAATGCAACAACTATTCCAAAACAATCCACAGGGGCTTGTGTAAGCAGGAACAGGAACACAGGAAACTGTCCTGAACAGCTGCTGGGGTTCAGCTGGGATTCCTTCTTGTCAGAGCCAGCCCTGCACTACCTTGGGCTGGAATTCAGCAGACTCTCTCAGGATCCTCAGAGGACTCTCCACACCTCAGCAGGTCCCCTAGCACATCCAGGATCTTAGGATCACTAAGGATAGTCAGGCTTCAGAGAGGGCTCTAACCCTGGGACTCAGGTGAGAGCACCATCTTGTGGCCCTGGTCTCTTAGAGACCAGTCGACACAGGAAAGTTCCTGAGCCACAGAAGAAACAGAGGTTCTTGGACAGGGTCCCTTCTGGCCTTCATTTTCAGCAGAGCTGAAACACAGACCTCTGCACACCTTCCCACTAGAATCGAGTCAGCCTCCCAGGAGCACTCTGACCCTGGAACTCAATTGAGAGCATCATCTTGTATTCCAGGTCCTTCGGAGACCAATCTTCTCAGGAGAACTGTTGGGCCACAGAAGCAACAGAGCTTCTTGGACAGGGTCCCTTCAGGCCTCCATATTCAGCCAAGAGGTGGATCTGAGCTCCAAACCTCTGTGTACCTTCTCTGCAAGAGGAGAGCTGGACTGCAGAGAGTGCTCTGACCACTGGGACTCAGGAGAGAGTAGGACTCCCAGAAGTGCTGACAGAGGCTATCAGAATCACAGAAGGAGCAAGCTCCAAATAGAGGCATCTAAAACATCTAACACCAGAGATTACCAGATGGCAAAAGGCAAACATAAGAATCTTACTAAAACAAACCAAGACCATTTGGCCTCATCATAACCCAGTACGCCCACCACAGCAAGTCGTGGATACCCCAAAACACACAAAAAGAAGATTTGCATTTGAAATCATATCGCATGTGCTCCACTATGTTTATAGCAGCCTTATTTATAATAGTCAGAAGTTGGAAAGAACCCAGATGTCCCTCAATAGAGGAATGGATACAGAAAATGTGGTACATTTACACAATGGAGTACTACTCAACTATTAAAAAACAATGAATTTATGAAATTCTTAGGCAAATGGGTGTATCTGGAGGATATCATCCTTAGTGAGGTAACCCAATCACAAAAGAAGTCACTAGATATGCACTCACTGATAAGCAGATATTAGCCCAGAAAATTAGAACACCCAAGATATATTTTGCAAAACACAAGAAAACCAAGAAGGAAGACCATCATGTGGATAGGATACTTCATTCCTCCTAGAATAAGGAGCACAATACCCATGAAAGGATATAGTTACAGAGACAAAATTTAGAGCTAAGATGAAAGGATGGACTATTCAGAGACTACCCCATCCGGGGATCCATTCCATCATCAGCCACCAAACCCAGATACTATTGCACATGTCAGCAAGATTCTGCTGAAGGGACCCTGATATAGCGGCCTCTTGTGTGGCTATGCCAGTGCCTGGCAAACACAGAAGTGGATGCTCACTGTCAGCTATTGGATGGAACACAGCGCCCCCAATGGAGGAGCTAGAGAAAGTACCCAAGGAACTGAAGGGGTCTGCAACCCTCTAGATGGAACAACAATATGAACTAACCAGTACCCCCTGAGCTTGTGTCTCTAGCTGCATATGTAGCAGAAGATGGCCTAGTAAGCCATCACTGGGAAGAGAGGCCCCTTGGTCTCTCAAACTTTATATGACCCAGCACAGGGGAATGCCAGGGCCAAGAAGTGAGAGTGGGTGGGTAGGGGAGCAGGGGGGGGAGGGTATAGGGAACCTTCGGGATAGCATTTGAAATGTAAATAAAGAAAATATCTAATAAAATATTAAAAAATAAAATAAATAATAAAAAATAAAATAAAATCATATCTCATGATGCTAGACGATTTTAAGAAGGGCAATAATAACTCACTTAAAGAAATACAGGAGAACACTTCTTAACAGGTAGAAGCCCTTAAAGAGGAAGCACAAAAACCCCTCAAAGAATTACAGGAAAACACTGCTAAACAGGTAGATGACCTTAAAGAAGAATCACAAAAATCCCTTAAAGAATTACAGGAAAACACAACTAAACAGGTGATGGAATTGAACAAAACCATGTAAGATTGAAAAATCAAAGTAGAAACAATAAAGAAAACCCAAAGGAAGAAAACTCTGGAGATAGAAACCCAAGGAAAGAAATCAGGAACCATTGGTGGGAGCACCAGCAACAGAATACAAGAGATGGAAGAGAGAATCTCAGGTGCAGAAGATTCCATAGAGAATGTAGACACAACAGTCAAAGAAAACGCAAAATGGGAAAAGATCCTAACTCAAAACATCCAGGAAATCCAGGACACAATGAGAAGACCAAAAATAAGGATAATAGGTATGGATGATATTTTAAATTTTCAACTTAAATGGCCAGTAAATATCTTCAACAAAATTATAGAAGAAACTTCCCTAACATAAAGAAAGAGATGCCGATGAACATACAAGAAGCCCACAGAACTCCAAATAGACTGGACCAGAAAAGATATTCCTCCTGACACATAATAATAAGAACAACAAATGCAGTAAATAAAGATAGAATATTAAAAGCAGTGTAGGAAAAAGGTCAAGTAACATATAAATGCAGACTTACAGGAATTACACCAGATTTTTCACCAGAGACTATGAAAGCCAGAAGATCCTGGACAGATGTTATACAGACCCTAAGAGAACATAAATGCCAGCCCAGGCTACTATACCAAGCAAAACTCTCAATTACCATAGATGGAGGAACCAAAGTATTCCATGATAAAACCAAATTCACACAATATCTTTCCATGAACCCAGCACTTCAAAGGATAATAAACAGAAAACTCCAACTCAGAGAGGGAAATGATGCCCTAGAAAATAAAGAAATAGGACCCAATGTTTTGCTGCATACAAGAAACCCACCTCAGGGACAAAGGCAGACACTACCTCAGAGTAAATGGCTGGAAAACATATTTCCAAGCAAATGGTACAAACAAGCTGGAGTACCCATTCTATTATTGAATATAATCCCAACCCAAAGTTACCAAAGAAGACAAGGAGGGGCACTACATATTCAGCAAAGGTAAAAACTTTCAATTGTGAATATCTATGCTCCAAATGCAAGGACATCCACATTCATTAAGGAAACTCTAGTAAAGTGTGGGAAGTGGGTGTGGCTGTGGCTGTGGCCTTGTGAGGCAACACGGCATCCTGGTTCACTGCCAAGCCCTGTGATTCCCTGATTGATTACCAAAAACCTGATTATGTGCACCTGAGTGATTGCATGCTGCTTGCCTGACATATAGCATCATACAACATGATATTGAGTCACTGGCCTATCAACACCCACCCTGTCTGCATGCATGGCTTGCATATAGAACATGCTGAATGCTGATTGGATGATGAGTGATGAGAGATGAGTGCAGAGGGTGGAAGGGGATAAATTGGGTGATCCCAGAATAAAGTGAGAGAAGCTGAAAAGCTGAGGAGAAGCTGTGAATCAGAGAGGGGAGAAGCTGAACTGCTCTAGAGAGCAGGGGTGAGCTGTAGAGAGAATAAAGGAAGCTGCAGTGGGAAACTATGAAAGCTGCTCAAACCCTGCCTTGGTGTATGTGTCATCTTTGCCCCACCTCTGTGGGACAGAGGTCGGGGTGTGCAGCAGTAAAGCTCAAACCACACATTGCACCTCACAAAATAATAGTGGGAGACTTCAACACCCCACTCTCATCAATGGACAGATCCTGGAAACAGAAACTAAACAGAGACACATTGAAAATAACAGAAGTTATGAATCAAATGGATTTAACAAATATCTACAAAATATTTTACCCTAAAACAAAAGGATATACCTTCTTCTCAGCACCTCATGTGTTCTCCTCCAAAATTGACCATATAATTGGTCACAAAACAGGCCTCCACAGATAGAAAAATACTGAAATTATCCCATTCATCCTATTAGATCACCACAGACTAAGCCTGATCTTCAATAACAACATAAATAATAGAAAGCCAACATTCATGTGGAAGCTGAACAGCACTCTACTCACTGATAACTTGGTCAAGGAAGAAATAAAGAAAGAAATTAAAGACTTTTTAGAGCTTAATAAAAATAAAGCCATAATATACCCAAACTTATGGGACACAATGAAAGCAGTCCTAAGAGGAAAACTCATAGCTCTGAGTGCCACAAAAAAAGAGTAGAGAGAACATACACTAGCAGTTTGATAGTATATCTAAAGGCTCTAGAACAAAAGGAAGAAAATTCAGCCAAGAGGAGCAGATGACAGGAAGTAATCAGTCTCAGGGCTGAAATCAACCAAGTGGAAACAAAAAGAACTATTCAAAGAATCAACCAAACCAGGAGTTGGTTCCTTGAGAAAACAAATTATATAGATAAACTCTTACTAGACTAACTAAAGGGCAAAAGGACAATATGGTAATTTAAAAATCAGAAATGAAAAAGGAAACATAACAACAGAACCTGAGGAAATCTAAAACATTATCAGATCCTAATACAAAAGGCTATATTCAACAAAAATGGAAAACCTGGATGAAATAGACAATTTCCTAGACAGATAGCAGGTAGCAAAGTTAAGTCAGGATCCGATTAACTATCTAAACAGTACCATTTTTCCTAAAGAAATAGAAGTCATTAATAGTCTATCAACCAAAAAAAGCCCAGGACTAGATGGGTTTACTGCAGAGTTCTATCAGACCTTCAAAGAAGACCAAATTCCAATTCTCCTCAAACTATTCTATAAAAAAGAAACAGAAGGTACTCTACCCAATTCATTCTATGAACCCACAATTACTCTGATACCTAAACCACACAAACTTCCAACAAAGATAGAGAACTTCAGACCAATTTCCCTTAAGAATATCGATCCAAAAATACTCAATAAAATTCTTGCAAAAAGAATCCAAAAACAAATCAAAATGATCATCCAACATGATCAAGTAAGCTTTATCCCAGGGATACAGGGATGATGTAATATAAGAAAATCCATCAATGTAATCCATTATATAAACAAATTTAAAGACTAAAACCACAGGATTGCCTCATTAGGTGCTGAGAAAGGTTTTGACAAAATACAACACCCATTCATGTTAAAAGTCTTGGAAAGATTAGGGATTCAAGGCCCATACCTAAACATAANAANAGCAATATACAGCAAACCATTAGCCAACATCAATGTAAATGGAGAGAAACTTGAAGCAATCCCACTAAAATCAGGGACTAGACAAGGCTGCCCACTCTCTCCCTACCTATTCAATATAGTACTTTACGAGGCAGAACAATTAAACAACAAAAGGAGATCAGGGGATACAAATTGAAAAGGAAGAAGTCAAAATATCACTATTTGCAGATGATATGATAGTATATACAAGTGACCCTAAAATTTCCACCACAGAACTCCTAAACCTGATAAACAACTTCAGTGCATAGCTGGATATAAAACTAACTGAAACAAATCTGTGTCCTTTCTGTACAGATAAACAAGTTGAGAAAGAAATTAGGGAAACAACACCCTTCACAGTAGTCACAAATAATATAAAATACCTTGGTGTGATTCTAAGGAAGTGAAAGATCTGTATGATAAGAAAGAAATCGAATGAGATCTTAGAAGATGGAAAGATCTCCCATGCTCATAGATTTGAAGGATTAATATATTAAAAATGGTTGTCCTGCCAAAAGGAATCTACAGATTCAATTCAATCCCCATCAAAATTCCAACTCAATTCTTCACTGAATTTGTGAATTCATCTGGGATAACAAAAAAAAACCTAGGATAGCAAAAACTATTCTTAACAATAAGAGAACCTCTGTTGGAATAACCATGCCTAACTTCAAGCTGTACTACAGAGTAATTGTGATTAAAAACTGAATGGTACTGGTATGGTGATAGACAGATAGATTAATGGAATAGAATTAAAGACTGAGAAATGAAGCCACACACCTATGGCCACTTGATATTGACAAGAGAAATAACTGGGGTTTATCATGTAGAAGAATGGAAATTGATCCATTCTTATCTCCTTGTATAAAGCTCAAACCTAAGTGGATCAAGAGATGCTGAAACTTATAGAGGAGAAAGTGGAGAAAAGCCTCGAAGATATCGGCATAGGGGAAAAATTCCTGAACAGAATAGCAATGCCTTGTGCTATAAGATTGAGAATTGACAAATGGGACCTCATAAAATTACAAAGCTTCTGTAAGGCAAAAGACACTGTCAATAAGACAAAAAAGGCCACCAACAGATTGGGAAAGGATCTTTACCAATCCTAAATTCAATAGGGGATTAATATCCAATATATACAAAGAACTCAAGAAGCTAGATTCTAGAAAAGCAAATAACCCCATTAAAAATGGGGTACAGAGCTAAACAAAGAATTCTCTACTGAGTAATACAGAATGGCTGAAAATCACCTGAAAAAAAAAATGTCCAACATCCTTAATCATCAGGGAAATGCAAATCAAAAAAACTCTGAGATTCCACTTCATACCAGTCTGAACAGCTAAGATCAAAGATTCAGGTGACAGCAGATGCTAGTGAGGATGTGGTGAAAGAGGAATACTCCTCCGTTGCTGTTGTGATTGCAAGCTGGTACAACCACTCTGGAAATCAGTCTGGTGCTTCCTCAGAAAATTGACATAGTACTACTGGAAGATCCAGAAATAACTCTCCTAGGCATATACCCAGAAGAATTTCCAACTGGTAATAAGGACACATGCTCCACTATGGTCATAGCAGCCTTATTTATAATAGCCAGAAGCTGGAAAGAACCCAGATATCCATCAACAGAGGAATGGATACAGAAAATATGATACATTTACACAATGGAGTACTACTCAGCTATTAAAAACAATAAATTTATGAAATTCTTAAGAAATAGATGAGTCTGTAGGATATCATTCTGAGTGAAGTAACCAAATCACAAAAGAACTCACATGATATGCACTCATTGATAAGTGGATATTTGCCCAGAAACTAAGAATGCCCAAGATACAATTTGGAAAACACAGGAAACTCAAGAAGAAAGAAGACCAAAATGTGAATACTTAGTTCCTCCCTAGAATGGGGAAGAAAATACTCATGGAGGGAGTTACAGAGACAAAGTTTTGAGCTGAAATGTAAGGAAGTACCATTCAGAGACTGCCCCACCCAGGGATCCATCCCATAAACAGCCACCAAACCCAGACACTATTGCATATGCCAGAAAGATTTTGCTGTCAGGACCCTAATATAGCTGTCTCTTGTGAGGCTGTGCCAATGCCTGACAAATACAGAAGTGGATGCCCCCAGTTTTCTATTGGATGGAACACAGGGCCCTCAATGGAGGAGCTAGAGAAAGTACCCAAGGAACTGAAGGGGTCTGCAACCCTATAGGAGGAATAACAATATGAACTAACCAGTACCCCCAGAGTTCATGTTTCTAGCTGCATATGTACCATAAGATGGCCTAATCAGCCATCATTGGGAACAGAGGCCCCTTGGTCTTGCAAACTTTATATGACCCAGCACAGGGGAATTCCAGGGCCCAGAAGTGGGAGTGGGTGGGTAGGGAAGCAGGGGGGAGGGTATAGGAGACCTTGGGGATAGCATTTGAAATGTAACTGAAGAAAATATCTAATTAAAAATAGAAATAAGGTTCTATGAACATAGTATAGCATGTATCCTTGTGTATGGCATCCCTTGGCTATATCTACAGAATTGGTATAGCTTTGTCTTGAAGTAGAACAATTTCTGATTTTCTAAAAAACCCTTATATTAATTTCCATATCACCTGAACAATTTTGCACTCCCACCACCAAAAGAAGAGGATTCCCCTTGCTGCCCATCCTTGCTACATGTGTTATTGATATCATTCTTTTTCATGGGTATAATATGGAATCTCAAAATAGTTTTAATTTGTATTTCCCAGATGGCTAAGTATATTGAAAATTTCTTTGTGTTTCTCAACCACTTGATTCCTCTATTGTTAATTCTTTGTTTAGATCTGTTACCCATTTTTAATTGTACTTCTTTTTTGTTTATATCTCATTTTCAAGTCTTTGTATATTTTGGATGTATGACATCTAGAAGATGTGAAGTTGGGAAAAATATTTTATTCTGTAGGCTCTGCTTTGTCCTATTTCTAGTTTCCTTTGCCTTACATACGCTTTTCCATTTCATGAGGTCCTTTATTGCCTGTGCTATCAGTATTCTGTTCAGAAAGTTGATTCTTTTATCAACAGGTGTGAGGTCATTCCACACTTTCTCTTCTATCAGGTACAGTGTGCTTGGTTCATGTAGAGTTCTTTGATTCACTTGAGCTTTAGTTGCAGAAAAATTAAAAAATATTGATGTAGTTGCAGTCTTGTACATGCAGACATATAGTCTAACCATTATCATTTGTTGAACATGCTTTCTCTCTTTCTAGTATGTATGCTTGGCTCTTGGATTCTTTAACAAAAATTGGTGTCAAATAGATGAGTAACTTTATGTTTCAGTCTTCAACTTGATTCTATTTTTCAATGTGCCTATCATTATGCTAGCACCATGCAATTTTTGTTACTATTGCTCTGTAGTACAATTTGAAATCAGGTGTGATGTTACTTCTAGCATAATTTTAATTGTTCAGGATTGATTTAGGTATCAACATTTTGTTTTTTTGTTTGATTGGTTGATTGGTTATTTTTGTTTGTTTTTTTCTCTATGAAGTTGAGAATTGTTCAGTCAATGTAAAGAATTATGTTGGAATTTTGATGGGAACTGCATTGAACCTATAGATTATTTTTGGTAGGCTGGCCATTTTCACTACATTCATCTTACAGATCCATGAGCATGGGATATCTTTCCATCTTGTGAAATCTTTAATTTCTTTCTTCAAAGGCTTGAAGTTTTTGTCATAAAAAGCATTCACTTGCTTGTTTGAGTTTCCCCAAGATGTTTTATAGTATTTGAAGCAATTGAGAAGACAGTGTTTCCCTGATTTCTTTCTCAGACTGTCATTTGTGTACAGAAGGACTACTGATTACTTGGGTGTTAATCTTGCATTCTGCCTCTGCACTGAAAGTATTTATCAGTGCTAGGAATTCCCTAGTCATATTTTTATGGACACTTATGTATACTAGCATATGCTGAGTACCAGCCTGAGAAAAGGCTGTTTGTGCATAGTAGATGAACAAATCAGCATCAGTGATTGATGTAAGCTGATAGCTCTGTGTTCTGATTGAGGTAACTCTCTCTTGCAGACAAAACCCCAGTCTTTTATTTTTTGTACACCACTTCCTTAGGAATTGGATATCAATTCAATCATTTACCCCAGGCTATCTTTTGATTATTCCACGATAATCAGCATTTTATGACCTTAGTTCCTTGACTGTAAATATAGAGTCACATGGTCAAACCTGCCAAGTTCTGCTGCTTGTTGAAGCTGAAACATTGCCCCATTGTTCTATTACATTTTCTCCAGCTTTCTGTCTTCCAAATCCTTCACTGCCTAATCTTGGCTGTTCTGGAACTTGCTACGTAACAGACCTTGAACTCAGAGATTAAAGACCTTGAATGCTGAGATTAAAGGTATATAAAACCATGTTTGGGACAAACATTTTGTGTTCACTGTTGATCAAGATCTGGATCAAAACCCTGTATCTTCCAGTCTCAAGATCTAGATCATAGATGGGCCTTACATTTATGGATTGTAGTTCATCCCAAATTAAAAGTCCAAACTATTCTTTGTTCAACTGCAAATACTAACAATAAACTTAGCTGGGTGGGAGAATACCCTGAGATCACCGCTGTCTAAATCTCTTTATTGGCTTCCTGAAAAACTTTCTGACAAACCTGGCTCATTAGTGCAGCTGCCTCTCTGTTCTTTCAGGTCCATGAACCCCTCATACAATTCTTATTGCATCCTTACACTTTATATTGTTGAGAAATCCTTGGAAAGAATGGTTCTTACATTGATTTATATATTCTGGAACTCCTATTTTCAGACTGCCTTCCCATAGCCTTAAGGGATGTCTTGAAGGTCATCATTATCATTTTGCTGTGGAACACCAAACATATTCTTGCTTCCTGGAATTGTGTTGTTCTGTTTATCATGGAGTCCTTAATCTTGGTGAGGAGAACATTCTCCCAAGGAAGAGCATAACGTAAAATATTTTTATACAAGCAAGCCTTATGCCTACAGCAACCATCAGCACTTAAGAAGTCTCATGCCCTCCTGTCTCTGCTCTGAGGGTGGGAACCATGTCACACTGTCTCTTTTGTGGCCAGGCTGAACCTGGCAATCATTTCATTTACAAATAATGATACTTTGACTTCTTCCTTTCCAATTTGTATCCCATTGATCTGCTTCTGTTGCCTTACTGCTTTAACTAGAATTTTAACTTCTGTATTAAAAATGAATAACCTTGTCTTGTTCATGACTTTAGTAAAGTTGTACATGCAAACACACACACACACACACACACACACACACACACACACACACACACACACATGTGATATATATTCTATCTTTAATAGCTCCAGGACCATGGCTTTTGTCATGAACAAGTGTTGGATTTTATCAACAAAAGACTACATTTATTCATTTGGAAATCCCAGAATCTCTGGGATGAGTCCAAATTGAACATGGTGAGTAATTATTCATTTCTTTTAGATTTATCAATATTGTGGAGCACTGAATTCAAAAGTAAGTAAGTCTTTATAATTCTCTTTATTTCCTCAGTGTCTTTTATTTTCCTTTTTGTATCTGATTTTATGAAGTTGAATAAACACCGTTTTGGTGTTACTTAGAATAAAGTTTTTTCATCTTGTTGATTTTCTCAAAAGCCAACTCTATTTAGTTGATTCTCTGTATCATTCTCTTAGTTTCCCTTTCATTGATTTCCATCTTCAATTTAATGATTTTCATCTATTACTCTTGTGTGAGCTTTCGTCTCTTTGATCTAGAGCTTTACAAGTGTTAAGTTGCTAGTTTGAGACTTTTCCAGATTTTTGCTTTTAACTTCTTTGTTATGTTGTGTTATATATGTATGCACTTAGTGCTATGGACATTCATTTTAGTGCCACTTTCATTGTGTCCCATAAGAATGTATATAAGTTTTCCTCTTAGCAGTGTTTTTATTGTGTCCCATAAGTTTGGTATATTTATCTTTTTCCAACCCTTTAGCCTGATTTAATGTCTATTCTTGGTGCTGAGGTATGTTTTTTGTATGCACCAGAAAACGAATCCTGTTTTAGCTTCCCTTGCATTGGCCTATGTCTTTTTATTAAGGAACTGAGACCACAGAGTTTTGAGAGACCTTTGTGACTCCTGGCTTTTCATTTGGTTTGGTTTGGTTGTGTGTGTGTGTGTGTGTGTGTGTGTGTGTGTTTCCCTTCCTTTGGTTTTACTGGTGTGTGATTATTTATTTTCTGTGTTTTCATGGGTATAGTTAAAATCTCCTTGGTTTGAAGTTTTCCATCTATTGACTTCTATAGGGCTAGATATATAAAAACATAATATTTATGTTTGATTTTTATCATGCAATATCTTATTTTCTCCATCTATGATAATTGAAAGTTTTGCTTGGTATAGTTATCTGGGCTGGCACCAGAGTTATATTAGAGTCTGTAGCACATCTGTCCAGGCCCTTCTGATTTTGAGTCTCTATTGAGAAGTCAGGAGTAATTCTAATGCATGTGCCTTCATATGTTACTTGACATTTTTCCCTTGGAGTTTTAATTTTTTTTTCTTTTTTCTCTACATTTACAGTTTGATGATAATGTGGCAGGGGGACTTTATACATGTGGGCAAGCATATGCAACTGGTTTGCTGCTGGCAGGTCCAGAGCTTGTGTGAGCTGATTAATAACAAATACTTTGAACTGCTTATAAAAATGGTCCTTTGCCACGGCATTCTGATTTAGTGCAGCCATTTGAAGAAGCCTTAAGATATTTTTTGGTTGGATGTCCTGCCCAATGCCAAAGTTCTTGAGCCTTTTCTCAAACAAAGGATTGACCACCTTTTTGTCTTCTATTTCCTCATGACAGTGGAGGCCAGGATCACCTTCTTCCCCTTGGCCTTCTTTCCTGTGGGCAACTTGCTTGGTTGGAAGATCTTGATTGTTTTTATGCTCGCATCTAAGCACATGTGTTTGGTGTGATCATAGGTCTCTTGCTGATTTCTGGGTTTATCTTTGTTGGTTCAGTGTTTTGTTTTTTTCCTTGGTTTCTGTTTTCTGTCAGGGGAGAGGGCAGAGACTTGGGAAATGGCCAGCCAATAATTGGCCTAACTTGAGGCCCATCTGATGGGCAAGCACCAATCCCTAACACTATTAATGATACTCTGTCATGTTTGCAGACAGGAGCATGTTGTCCTTGGAGAGGCTCTACCCAGAAGCTTACACAGACAGAAACACATACCCACAGACAAACAGTAAATGGAGCTTGAGGACACTTATGAAAAAAGTAGGAGGAAGGATTATGGGGCCTAAAAGCAGGTAGGAACTCCACAGGAAGACCAATAGAGTCACTAACAAGATGGAGACTTTTGATAGCTACATGTTTGGAACTTCTCATGCAAGTTGTAGTTAGGTACACTGGAGAGTCTTTTCTCACCTGAAACTTTTAATTGCTTTTATAAACTCCAAAAGGAAATTATGAGACCTTAACTTTCTTGTTTTCTCAAGGCTTTTGAGTCTAATAAGCCCTCTTTTTTCCTCCAGGAGAGGATGCTCTAATTTGGAGGAAATAACTACATAAAAATAGCTTCTTCCAACTTCATATACTTCCAGATCTTCCCCCCTCTTCATCCAAATTGGCTATCCTCTTTATTTTATTGAGAAAACACAAAGTTGCCAACTCACGGGTACATATTTGCCAAACAAGGACTCATACAACTATAGGTTGGTTGGAGAGGAACTGTCAGATGTTTCCTGAAATGATTATTATCTTGCAATACAGGTTGATCCATCTGAAGGTACAAAGTTCCTGGAAGGAATCCTGCTATAACAACTTGTTTGTCATTTTTTTCATCATGGCGCCTTCTTCATATATCAGTAATTACCTGCTCCCTGTAATGGGTTATAAAAAAAAACTGCAGTCAAGGACTGGTTCTTTAGAGATGGAATATCATTAGGTAAACTCTCAAAGTGGACCTATTCTCTGCATGGTATGAAAATGAATATGTCCTTGTTGAATAAGATCCACCACAAAAATAAAGAGATGATTTCTAAATGACTAATTGACTAGAGAATGAAATTTTCATTCCTGTAATGTGCATATATGGAATGGTGTAATAAGTGTCCTGCAGTGATACTTTTTGTAGCCTTTGCTCTGGGTGATAAAATATATAGCCTTCTGCCCACAACAAGCTCACCCACTTAAGGGAAGAAATGTAACAAATATATTAGGTTGCTTTCTATTGCTGTGATAAATAGCATGGACCAAAAGCAACTGTGGGGAGGAGAGAGTTTATTCATCTTACAAGTTATGGACCATCATGGTACAAAAAAAAAAAAAAAAAAAAAGCCAAGGCAGGCAGGAACTTGAAAGAGACGTCACAGAGAATCCTGCTTACTGGCTTGCTTCCTATGAAGTTTTCAGCTATTTTCCTCATGTAGTACAGACCTACCTACCTAGGTATGGTACTACCTCACTGGACTAGGATGTACTTTATGAGTTATCAATCAAGAAATGTCCCAAAAGAAAAGCTCATAGGCCAGTCTGATGAACGTGATACCTCAGCGGATGTTTGCTCTTCCAGAGGAGTCTACTTTGTATCAAGTTGAAAAAAATTGACTGGAACAAATAGAATAAAAAAATAAAAATATTATTGTCCTTATTAGACACATATTTGGAAAAGAATATATTAAAAAAATCCATGATGAAAGGAAGTTGTGTATTTGCTGTTGCGATTATTGTTGTTGTTTGCTTTTTGTTTGTTTACTTGTTTGTTTTGAGGGGGTTGATGGTTTTATAGTGGGTAAGATTAGCAGAGAATGGTACAAGTTAAACTTAGGTTGAAGAACCTTTCCTGGTATCCCCTAACAGGTACTCTTGAAAAGAATAAGACAATGAAGAGAGTGAGTGAACACAAATGAAAATACTCTCAAGGCCTTACCTTTAATATCTAGGAAGTTGAAAATGTTCAACATACAGATAAAGTCCTTAATGATTATCTATAAAAGTTATTTTGAAAAAATGATCAGTATCTGAACTTCTCAAATTGAGGAATTTTCTTTAAAGAAATAAAGAGTCTAATGACCTGGCTCAGGAGGTTGCAAGACATGGAGCTTATTGGGTCAGTGTGAGTGCCATGAGGAAGTAGATACACTAGAAACATAACCTATTGTCCTTGGAAGGCAAATGTTGCCTCCCCTGTGGAAGTATAAGGAAAATCATTCCCCGGTGACAGATTCATACATGTCACTGAGGACAGTTGGTTATTGCCAGGTAAATTCCTCATGGATATCAGCAATTACAAGACAACGAAGAAGGACAGACATTACTGAGGACTGATAATAAGAGAGGTTTTGTTTGATACCTAATCAATATAAGATGTATCCATAGGAGAATTAAGAAGAAATTAATTCAGCAGTGTTGCAGGAGTGTTATGATGCATTAGTGGTTTGTCATATTTATGATGTAGGAGAGCATCAGGAAGATCAGAATCATATAGGTTGTCATGTAAATCTGGTTGATTAAGTTTTAAAGTATAGTAATCCAAGATAGAATGGGAAGGTCAAAGCTGGTACATGAGTCTCTTTGACTCATTTGAAGGCAAATATGTCAGAATTTGTTAAAGATGGGGTTCGTAAAGAAAGATTTGGTAGAAAGCCAAATTCTGTACATGGAATATCTGGAAATCTGTAAGGGCTACTGACTATTTCACAGAATGTAAAATGGACAAAGAAACACAGGTTTGGAAAATTATTAAGCCTGGGAGTGAGGGCTTATGCCACAAAATCTATGGTGAACATGTCCCTAGTCCCTACCCCTATGATAAAGTATACTCGAGTAAAGGTTGTTCATCTAGTTCAGGAAGCAAACATAGGGGTGCTGGACCACAAACTCTGTCAGAACCTTGACTGTCAGCTTAGGAGGAAAGAAAGATTGTCCTTGCATGGGAACCTGGCTGGGAATTACCCTGCCAGGAATGTCAGATTGGGGATATGCACTGTAGTCTCACATCAACAGCAGCACCCCTGAATGAGGAGATAGGATAGTCCATAGAAAATGTGGTTTATGGAAGGCCATATGAGGTAGCTTTCCTCATATGTACTTGTGTACTCAGCATTTTGATGAAAGTTTTGATGCAAATGATGAGATGATTTCCTTATACCTTGGCTTTTTTTTTTTTTAATCCTTTTGCCATCCAAGACAAACTTAACTTGTTGGTGGGAAGAGATGATGATAGATCTTTAGAGATATCTCATCCCCTTTATAAAATAAAGTTTCATTACATGATGATAACCTTTGAGTGTCTTACATATTTGTAAAACCATCTGGAAGGATAATTAAAACAGTAAAGAGTTTGAAGGAAAGCATACTACACAGATGGGAAAAGACACTAATAGCCATAAAGTTCAGTGAAAATCCCAGTACTGAATTAGGCTACATCCCCATTAATTTTTGGACAGGGAGCATTGCAAAATATAAATGTTATTGTCACTAATATTGGTTACATGTAGAAGATAGAGTCAAACCACATTGGTTAAGATTATGGAGGAATCAGGTTGAAATTGAGTGGGAACCTCAGTCTCTATTAGCCATCCTTTGAGAAGCTGGAAAGGGTCATACAGTCTACTCAGGCTAAAGTGTCATGTGCATTCCTGAGTGTGACTGCCCACAGCCACACTCAAACTGGGCATTCTTGAAAGGCAGGCTGGGGCTGAAAGAGATCAGACTGCGAACAAGGAAGGATGCTAAGGCAACATAGCTGATCAAAGCCCACGAGTTTACTGAGATTCTGAGCTTATATAGAGGAAGGAGGCCCATCCCCCACCAGTTTGTTCTTGATGCCCTTCGCCAGCTGAAGGTGATCTGCAGGATGCTGTTTCCAGAAGGTCTCAAGGGTTTCAGCAGGTAGCAATAATGCTTTGGAGGAAAGCAGTGGCAGATGTAGATAATAGAACCTGCTCTCTAAGTTGGAAGGTTCTACCCCAGGTGGTTCCGTGCTTAGTGGCAACAAGGTCTGAATCAGCCTGCTTCAAGGCTGGGGGAAACAACAAATCCCCCCTAAATATATAATAAAAATCAGCTGGACTGAGGCACAAAATATATTTATGCTCCATAGTCCTGCCTAGGAATTATGGTGGCTGGTGGCCGCACCTGGCTTAGGTGCTCAGACTTTTTCCAGAACTATTCTTATCCATCAAGGAGGATATATGCAGCTTGTTTGTGCTTATTTTGTAAAAAAAAAAAAAAAAACATGGCTCTGTGGAGTATTATCAATAAACAATGGCCTCTTGCATATACCTCTGTCTTAGATTGATATTGTTCAGAAATCTGGTTGCCCGTCATTGACTAACCACCCATCATAGCACACCTTATTCCCAAATCAGACCAAAGCTACAATATATACTAGAAATGTTTTTTCATATCATTGAATTTTTGCCACTGTGCTTGCTGGAGGCGAGACTGTATGGATGTACGCTGTAAGGATGTAAGGCTGTATGCTGGCTGCAGACAGGCTGTAGGCTGCTTGAAACACAAAACCAAAACAATTGTAAAGCAACCAGATAAAAGTTTCTTTGGGGAAGCCCAGGTACTCTGTTCAGTTGCAAATTAGCAACAATTAAGCTCAGACTATAGGTTCCAGGTATGAGGGAAGAGGCTTTGAGAATGAACAGAAAAGCTGTTTCATGTGTAAATAGGCTAAGCTCCAAGTTAACTCTGCTAGCTAATAAAGATTTTTAGCTATCTTCATTAGGAATCTCTAATATTGGNATTATTACTAGACCAGTCCAAGATTGAGTTTAGAGTAACTGGTCACATTGAAGGAAAGAGAAGAATCATTATAACTCCTCCTTATGACTAAGTATTTTAAGTCAGATTCCACAGTTTCTAATGTTCTTTGTCCCATAAGGTTAAAAAGCTTGAAGTAAGGCAACTTAGCTTGTCCAATCTGGGACAAAGGCAAGCAAAGGTGGATGAAAAACATACCCAAATCAGCTCTCTTGTCACCAGTCGGGGCACTCAGCAAACTCACATCTCAGCTTATCACACAAACCTTTCTGGAAGTTTTCATGCTTCTGCAGCTTTCTGTGGAGAAAACACAAGCTTTCCCTCTTCCCTTAGGATCAAGCCATACGCCAATAAGTAGATCCTTTTTGTTACCAATGTTATAACTTTTTAATTAAAGCCAATAACTTATAAGCTAATACTGTATGATAAAGCCATGTAGAGCATTTTTACACCCTTAAAACCAGTCAAAAACCAAATGAAGTGGCTACACAAATTATAAATTTAGACCACAGAATTTTACCTTTTTTAGCTATAATTTTAAAATAAAAAGCACTTTCTCACTTGCTAAACACAATAATCATGAGAATTTTTTAGGGAAAAAACCAACTATCAGCTGTTTTGCTTTAGAACTAAGAGCTTGAAGTTTCAGTTTTTGGAAAGCTAGCTACCTTTTTTAAATTGAAACTTTACTTATTATATGCAGTAGAAAGACCTGTAAGAGTAAGGAAGCTCAGAAAGGCACATACTCAGAATTCCCCTCTTCTGTGTAAAAATACTAAACATCAGTTAGGGAGATGAGTCTAGCCAGTGGAGTTATGTATAAGTTGTACAGGAACATCAAAGGATGAAGACTTCAGGAGTTATCTTCACTTTTGAATGATATTTGTGTGTGTGTGAGAGTGTGTGTGTGTGTNTGTGTGTGTGTGCATGTGTGTGTGTGCACACACGTGCATGCATGTTCAATACAGCTGTGTTTGAGTCACTCAAACTCATGTGAGCAACCTTCTCCTGTCAGTACCTCTAATACATACATTAGCTGGCCAATTAGACTTAAATACTATTGTTTCTTTAATGATTTCTTGGTGATCCATCTAGGTTATCTTGTTTACGTACCTGCAGGAAAACATGCATCACAACTCCAGATAATGGGAGAGAGTTCAGTTTCTGTGATTGTTTAGAATCTGGGAGAATTCCTACAAGTACATCTGAAGTCAGTTGCTGCAGAGTTAAAATAAGACTGTTCTCCATGTTTTCCCATGTTTATAAAGTTTTTAAGGCACACTCAATTAACTGTACACTGAGTAATTTTCATCATTAATGTTATTATCAAAAGTGAAATGAGAAGAATCAAAGGATTTTGCTCAAGGATGTGCTGTTAATGAGAACAGTAGATTCCAATTTTCATAGTGATGTGCCTACCTGAGGGTAGAAATCTCAGCACAACATTCAAACATGAACACAGCCTGTTCTCTTAGAATTATACAATAGGAAAAACAGCTGCCACTTCTCATCATTTTTACTAGTCTCTCATGAAAAGAACTTTTTAGTAAACAACCTTTCACGGTTTTTAAAATTGGTCTTATGAATGATAATGAACAATTTTAAGAATGTTAAGAAAAAAAATATTATTTAGATCTACAAATGGATATGGTTTGTTTGTTTGTTTGTTTGAGACAGGGTCTTAGTAAATTTACACTGCCTTCCCACTAAGAGTAGGCAGCTAATAAGGAACCTCTTGTTCCTTTTTCCTTCACTACTCAAGTACACAGATTACCATCACATCTGGCTTATATATAGATATTAATAGACTCTGCCAAAATTTAATGCCACCAATATTAAAAGTTGTGAGAAAGTTTTCTACGAAACATTTGGTTATCCTTAACATTTTGAGAAAAAATAAACTTGTTTTAGAGAATCTATAGAAAATAATCAAGTATTAGAAAGCATAGGATCATTATTAAGTGGTAGGAATATAGAGTGAACACCAAGAGGTTCATGCCACTGCACATTAGCAGGTCAGATCTGGCACCAGCATGAAGGAACCTTTGAAGGGAGCCAGAAGCTCCAGTGGGAACATTTGGTGAGGATTCTGCCAACTGCCTTTATTACCTTGGAACACATCTCAGTTACAGGTATCTCCAGCTCTGTTCTGCAGATACTTCTAGCTCCATCTGCAGTTGATGAATGTGTTTTAGTATGCTATTACAAATTATGGCTTGAGGCACTGCTATACCTGCTCCCTACAAATTCAACTGTGTAAAATGTATTGTATTTCTTGACTCTATGCATTCCCACAGCAGAAAGGGTAGTGAGAGAAATGAGAATACTAATTTTTGTTGCAATTTGTCCTTGGTTTGCTTATTTCCAAAGGAGAGCTATTTCTAATTTTATACTGAAATAGGTTATTGCAAATGCTGGGGTGTAAATTCCCAATAGATTCTATGCTAAACATTTTCAAAATAAGTTAGAACTACCTGTTTATACATTTTAAATTAAATCAAAACTTGCAAGTAACCAAATAATCACTCAATTTCAGCACTCGGGAGGCAGAGGCAGGTGGATTTCTGAGTTCGAGGCCAGCCTGGTCTACAAAGTGAGTTCCAGGACAGCCAGGGCTATACAGAGAAACCCT
>NC_034593.1:69055926-69077428 GCF_900095145.1 Mus pahari
TAAGGGTGGATTGGGAATTACTTAAAGTCTGCATTGAATGGCAGAAATATGATGTTGCCCACAAATAAGAACCGCATACATACTCTAAAACTGTCTGAGGGTCATATCAAGAAAAAAAAAAGAGATGAGGTTATAAATATCAAACTCAGTATAACCGAAAATATTTCAACATATACTCAATTCAAAACTTACTAGTGATCTGGGTAGATGACTCACTAAGTAAAGTACCTGTTATCCAAGCTTGGAAGCTAGAGTTTGGGTTTCTAGGACCCACATATAGCTGAGCAGGTTGGCAGATGCCTATAATTCTAACACTTGGGAGGCAGAGCCAGGGATTGCTATAGAAATTTGGCTGAAAAACTCTCATTTTCTAATTATATTTACTCTGCTTTGATAAACTTATCTCTATAACTTAACACAACTTTTAAATGTTTTCTCACTTTGATATTGCATTTCATATATATATATATATATATATATATATATATATATATATATATTTCAGAAGTAGTTTTAGAATGTGAACTATAATACACCAAATCTGCATGCTGACTTACAGATTTGACAGGGAATTTTACCCTACAGAGTGGGGTTATAAATGAAGACCATCTGGGGGATTAAGAATGCAATATGTAAAGAGATCTTGATGACTGACATTAATTAGTAAATTTTGTAACAGTGTAAATCAGTATATAGCATTATAAAATTGAATAATTTGGTTATCTTTTTCTTTTGTTCTCAGCAAGGATTATTTTAAAGTCTTGCACTATAGTTCCCATGCACAAGACTTTAGGGAAAACCTTTCAGCCCCCGGGGCAATCTTGCTTGTTTTTCTCCCTCTTGTAAATTTTATTATGAAAAGCCTTGATTAGTCATTTTAAAATGCTATACTCAAATACTCACTGATTCTGGTTTATCTAGAGTTGAAGATCTAGGTCTCATTTGCTAATTATCAACCTCTTTGTTATTAAATTAATAAAGCCAGAATAGTGTATTTAATACTCTTTCTAATGTCCAACAGCTCTCTGATTTTCTTTCATAATCTCATTAGAAGTTGAGTAAATATATCTGGCATCTATTTCCATTTTTGCTTAATCATAGTTGTAGCATGGTAATTATAAATTATATACTGAAATTTAGTTATGTTTGATTGTACATGTTGAATGCTCTTTGAATACAAATTCTTCATATCAGTCTGATTAAAAAGAATTAATCTTTAATATGTTCATTTCTATTTACCAACAGATACAACTATTTTATTGACCTTTCAAATTTATATTCCTAAATCATTGTCCTATAATTTTTATAAATATATATATATATATATATATATATATATATATAAAATGCTTTAATCTTATTTTTAAAATTTATTTTAGGTAGCATATGGATTTTTTTCTTTTTATGTTTGATATCTGCACAGGTAACCCTATTCAATAATTTCTTTTTATATATTTAAATTTTCCAAGTCTATACTTTTATTACATTCTGTATTTGAAGGTATGTGTGGTATGTTTCATTCCCTTAAATTATTAAACAATGCTTAAATTTTACTTTTCTCCTTGATTTCAATACATTTAAAATTTTATTTTCTTCATGTGTGAACTAAATCTAATTCATAAGCACCAATTTAAAAGTTATTCATAAGTCATGGATTTATAATACCTAATTATAAAGATATTTTACTTTCCATTACACATTTTGGACGTGTATAGATTTACCTCTTGTTGTATTACATGTATGTATGTTCTGTCTGCATGTATACTTATACAGCAGGTTGTATGTGCATGCTGAGAATTAAACCCAGATCATATGCAAGAATGACAAGTGCTCTTAATCACTGAGCCATTTCTCCAGTCCCTACAATTGTCTTTTGACAATATGATTCTTTTTTAAATTACTTTTATATTTTTACAGTCCAGACAATATGATTCCTAATTAGTTTTAATGATCAAAACTTCTAAGCTTTAAATCAAGTTATGATCCATGTGACAGTTAATTTCTGGAAACTTTTTAGCTATCCTCTCTTGAGTGGAGAATGCCAAGATCTATGAGTATTCCCCAACAGCTTAGAATGTATCAGTATTTTTTGTTGGATAAGAGTGTAGCGTCTAATTGTTCTACTAGAAGCGTCACTTGTATTTTTGAATGTTGGCATAATTTTCCTTTTCTTCTTTTCCAGAGAAAAAGTAGCATTGCTTTTATTTCCTCACGTTCATGCCACACATCATTTCACGGGTTCAGGTAGCCCACAGCACCAGAGTTAACTTCCAAATAGCCTTTGGGGAAGATATGGAATTTTTCGGTATGATTTTTTTGTTGTTGTTGTACTGAAGTTAAGCAAGAGTTATCATCACCCTTAAACTATCCAAGACTTTTCATCATCCCATGCCAATTGGCATACATAGATAAATCATAACAATACCAGATCTCAGACTGCCACTGTCAAGAACTATCTCTTTGCTCCTTCTCACTAAATATCAAAGACTACATATAAATGCTAAGTCTGACAATTAGACCACAGAGCCATATACATAATTGTAGCTATTTTCTCCTCACTTTGTACATTAGGCTTGCTATATAGTCCAGGTTTTTCTCAAACTTGTGAGTTGCCAGCCTCAGATATCTGAGTGCTAGGAATGTATAGGTGCAGCATCGTAACCCATTTGGTAATAAATTAATATAAAGGTGTTCTTACACCCCCATTAAAGGTTCACATCAATATGTCCCAAAACCAAGAATTTTATGTTATCTTTACCAAAACTTTTGCTATTACATGGTATCTCTAAGTGTTTTAAACATCTGAATCTTAGAATACATGATAACATAATTAGAAGAACTTGGGACTTAACCACCCAATTTCTTACTATAAAACATGATTCCATGTCCCTCACCACCTGCAGCAGGCAGGATACCTGCCCTGGGGTCATGAGAACAGGAGATCTGGTCTTGCCCTCACCAGCTGCTACACTCAGGGGAGTGGGTCTTGCATCTTGTATGGGCAGCACAATTTAACTGACCTTGGTGGTGGGGGTTCAGGCAAGCCTGACTGGAGTGTGTGAGTGTGGAAGAGCTAGCACTGCCATTTTACTGCTACATGATGCCATTGGCGAGGGGGAGATTCCCATCCCTCCCTTTCACCCTTGCCACCAGCTGAGAACAGGACAGGAGATTCGTCTCTGACAAGAGCAGGAGAGCAGGAGGTCTGGCCCTGCTCATTAATTGCTGCAGCACTCTGGAACCCAGGCCTTTCACTTGGGCAGTACAGTAGAGCTGACCCTGATGGCAGGGGGATGGATGAGCTGGCCCTGAGTTTGTGAGCATGGGAGACCTGGTCCCAGCAATTTTCTGTCATGCAGTGACATGGGCTACCGATAGATGTCACCCCTCCTGCTACCAATGGCAATCTGGAGAGCTAGCCCTGGGGGCATCAGAGCAGGAGAGCTGTCCCTGCCCCTAATCTGTCACAGCATTCAGGAGAGTTCTTACATCTCACCTAGACAGCACTGTAGAGATGGCCTTGGATGTGGGTGTTGCAGGTGAGCCACACATGAGGACATAAGTGTGTGAGAGCTGTCCCTGCCTCTTGTCTGCTAAGCAGTGGCTCAGTCCAGTGTTAGACTCCCTCTTCATGTTTCTGGCAGGCAGGAGACCTGGCCTGGAATTGTCAGCGTGGTCATGTCCCTCACTAGCTGCAGCACTCAGGAACGTGGCCCCTGTACTTCTCCTGGGCTGTAGGGTATAAACTGGCTCTGGAAGAAGGGGTTTCTGGTGAGCTGAACTCGAGGACATTGGAGTGGAAGAGCCAGTGGGGCTGACCAACTCAGATAATTCTCAGGCCCAGATTCAGGGCTTTGAATGGCCCATCCCCACATCTACTTCATTAGAGAACTGCTAGAGAACATGAAAGAGCTGGTCCTACAGATCCAAAACTGTAGTATCTCCAGGACACAGGACAATAGGATGTCTGTGATGAGTCTCAGTGGGGTTCCAGTATCAATAGAGTGTCAGAATCCAGAGGAGAGGCCTTAACCAGACACATGAGTAATTGCAACAACTGTTTTCAAGCAATGAAGTGTGGATGAAAGCATATACTATGGGACATATTATGACTTTATGACAGCTTCCACAACAATATATTTTTTCCTCTCTTAGGAAGAAGGTTGCCAGGGTGGAGATCAGGTATAAGGAAGGGGTGAGGGAGATGAGTTGGACTGGAGGTGCATGATGTGAAATTTATAAAGAACCAATAAAAACTAAACAACAACAACAACAAAAACAACATGATGCCAATTGCTTTAGGCAATTCCTGTATGAGAAATTGCTTGTTTGATATAAAAGTGCTGCAGCCAACTTTTAATTGGGTTATCATTTATAACAATCCCACCAAGTTGGTCCTACCAAATTTTCTAGTTTCTATATGCATCTGAGTTTAAATTTAAAGTACATTTGAATGATAATTGAAACTTCTTATACAAGAGGTATGTGGCTCTCAAAAAGGTTTGATACTATAGGATATGAATTAATGACAGTCTTTAGAATCTTAAGCCATATTATTGGTTCCAGGCATAATGGAATTCACAGTAAAGTATGTATTCAAATGTGCAAGTTCATAACAGCTACCTATTCTAGTTTTTAACATTATTTATATATCATATTGTAACTTATCTCTATTTTATATATCATCCCATAGTGCTTGTTTATATCATTTAAAGTGTTTGAAGGATATAAGACAACACTGAATGTCAGACTTATCAAACTATAAAAGGCAAAATTTCAGTTGTTAAGAAAACAGTATTTATCTGTATTACCAAACAAGTCAAAAGATTCTGAGGGTTACCCATTATATATTGCATAGAGCTGGGACAACTGAGTATTATATAGGCATACAGAGCAGTAGTACATAGCTATAACATTAAGACTAATAGCCTACATAGTAGATATTTGGTATTGATAACTGAACTCAGAGTCTCACACCTACTGGGTAAGTCCTCTATTGTATCCCTAGTCTATTAGAATTTCAATAGCTCCTCACCCCCAAATCTAGCATTACCTCAGTATCTCTCAAAAAAACTTTCATAAATACTAATTCTCCTAGCACGCAGCACAAAGTACATGTGATTCTCTGGGGAAGAGCATCATATGCACAGAGACTCCCTGACAGGAGATTCTCAGAGTGACACACAGGTGTCTGTGCTAACACCTTGCCATACTCCATTACAAAGTAACACGTTTCAACAGCTCCTGGTGAACATTTGAAAACTGATACTATTGGCATCTATAAAGGGAAAGCAAGTAATTTTCCATTTTAAAAAAAAGCAGAAATGATAATATCTGGCAGTCCGCATGTGTTAGATTGCTGTGAAACCTAGAAGGCTGGGAATCACAAAACTATGCAGCAGTGTAGGGAGAGGAGAAGCTCTGACTGTAGGCTTTTCCTATCCATACCTGCACAAAGGTAGATTTACTGAGTTTCATCCACTGGGCCCTTATGGTTTCTTCATGAATCTGTCCTAAAGTTTGCTTTGTAAAGGAGCTAAGTGTATGCTGGAAAATCAGCAATAAAAGAAAAACCCAGAAGATAAATAAAATAGGTTTTACCAAATGTTGGAACAGTTAAAGTTACCATGAGCTAGCAAGCTGTTATTCATTATCTGAAGTTAGACTTTGCAAAATAAGGTCCAATGTTAGAGGAGCGCTTGAAATTTTATTCCCATCCAGAGTCATTTATATAGAAGCGGTGCAAAATGTAACCGATCACGACGGGGACAGCATCCCATAGATACAGCAAGCTGTGTACGTATATACTTTAGGTGAAGACACAAGCCAGGTAAATTTGTTCATAAAACCATCAGATGTAGAGGGGGACCTGATTGGACAATTCCCATAGAAGCTTTGTTCAGAAAGCTGTGCTTTGGGTTACCATGAGCTTTGTAGCTGAACACAGGCTACTGAGGAGTGGGCTAGCAGTGCTGGCAGTAAAGTAAGGAAGCGCCCGTGTCTTCTCAATGAACTCCATATGGATCATCAGGTATGCTCTGGCAACACTCACATTTATGATATTGCAGAGTTTGACCCCAAGGACTTGAGAAAAAAACATGTAGGGATGAAATATGTCCCAACTACTTATCTGGCTGCCCACATCGTTTCTGGAATCTCTCAGGACCCCATCGGTGTTTTAGGTTTCAGCTTCCTCATTCCGAATGCCTGCTGCGTCTTTTGTGAAATTTTCGGTCACACACAAAGGACAGGCCTGGTTCTGAGCCTTGCAGGTATGCCCTGTTCTTGGGTCAAAGGTGAAGGACAGCATGTCTAGACTGCAAGAGTTGTAGAGAATGTGGAGGCTGGGCTATTTCCAGAGCTTCCTGACAGCCATTGAGAGTTTGATTTTTTTCCTTGTCTGTACAAGAGGCGCAGATGTCCACCTGCTGTTGGCTCTTTGCCGGTGGCTATGTGTACCTTTGGCAGCCTGCTGACACAGCCTGGTGTACTATTCCACAGTGCCTGCATGTGGTCATCTCTGCAGCCAAAAGCTGCTTAGAATAACCATTTTCTTTGAAAATTGTATTAAGATCCCATTTACTATGCTGTATGATGGACAATTTCCTTTAGAGTTCTGTTATTTTCTTTTCACAAAACTTGAGCCTATGTTGTTAGGTACGGAAAGTTTCATTAGTTTTGCTTTATTAGGTGAGTTTTTATTGTAACGCCTTTCTTTCTTTTGTAGTTTTTTAATCCCATCATATGGATGACAGTTGTGTTTAGTTCCCATTTGCCTGCTACACATTGTTTTGTCCTGCTGTTCATAGTTTAGAAAATGATACATGTAAGAGATTAGTTATGATCAATACTTTTAATGTAAACATCTATTCATTCACAATTATATATCTATTTTCCTCTGTTTTCTTTACATTTTATTTTTGTCTTTCCTTTTCTCAATTATGTCTTCCTGTTTCTTGGGACTATCTACCCCCTTATCTTTTGTATTATTGTTTCTGTCAGCTTTTGTTAACTTGTCAACCTACCTGGCAATAGGTATGTTTAAAAAAATAAATTCATATCACGATTATACGATTATTGATGCCAGAATGTTTAAGAAGCAAAGTGTCAGATTAAGGTGAGGATGACAACAGCAGAGCCCCACAGAGGAGAAAAGAAAACAGCATCAGTCCTGTGCATACAAAGCAGCCTGGCTTCACAATAAACCAGTCCTGCATCACTAGTTTGACCTTAGAAGAATTCGTCAACCCAGTGTGAAGTTGTTGCCTTGTGATATAATCACCCTCCTGTGAACCCAGCTCTAAAAGACTTCTCCTCATTGTGGACTAAATGTGCATCTTGGCCAGTTTTACAAGCAATGTACAAACCAGGCCCACTGAAAACTAAGTCCGATTTATAGTCTCTCACACTAAGGCATCTGTAAATCAGTTTCAGTTTTGCATCTGTGTGAAGTTAGTATTTTAATTATTATGCATGAAACAGGGAATTTCAAGATTTCTCTATCCCGTATTGTTCAATTCCTCTTATATTAAACCCTCTAGGAATGTCTTAATTCAATAAAGAAGCACAAGTAGAGATAGGCTTCAGTAAGTCACGGTCTTGTCCTTTAAGGGGGACTTAGGCAAGACTGTGGCGGCTCTTTGGATTTCTAAATATTCGTCGTTGGAAAATTTCAGTTTTGTTTAGGTCACTATAAAAAGTCAGAACTTCTAAATCATTCTCCTTTGTTTCTACATTCACCATAATTATGGCTTGTCCTTAGACTTACTCTCAAGGTGGTCCATATACTCAGTAACTATTGTTACTTCAAATGTAACTCCTTCCATCTCTCAGAATTGTTCTTTTAGAACAATGAAGTTAAACTATAAACTTTTGTTGAATAGCAGACATTGAAGTCCTTAAATTGTTTTAAATAAAATGTTTATGAAGATTTTTGTTGTAGAATAGGTTGAAAACTGAATAAATCCCTCCTCTTTGCTTCCACAGCATGATCCTACCATTTTAAAGAGCTGGTATCTAGGGAAGAATGCTCCCGTGTCCAAAATCATTAATAAAATTGGCTTTCTTTTGAATTGATCTAAGAAAATAAATGTCACTCCTGTTTTTTTAGTAGCACACTGTGGACAGAAGAACAAAATATGTTGATCAGTTTAATCATAGAGGACCATAGTAAAGCTAAGCACTATCATTATTTAGATTTTACAAGTAAAACTCAGGAAAAGTGTACATTGTTAGACAGAAGTCTTCTAAGTATCTGGAACTAGTTAACTGCAGTGTAAAGTACTGAAGCATTTGAATATTACACTATCCACTTAGTTTTCATTATTTATATCTATCCCTTGTGCAATGTGGAAATATTTCTCCAATAACCCTTCATTTACATTAGAGAAGAGAAGTAAGATCATATAGAAATAATTGAAGTTGATTTGCTGTCTTCTGTATCACAATATACAAGTCTCTTGCTCTACCATTTGGTTCATTCATGCTAGACTGCACTCACCTGCATCATGAGCTGTGACTGTGTATCTTAGGCAAAATAATATCCACCTGGAACTTTTGTTATTATTTCCAAATGTGGAAATGAGGTAACACCGGACTATGCCCACAAGCTCCATTGTGATTTGAGATCCATTACTTTTTCAACTAATTGGGTATGACAGTGTTCTAGATAGCATTCAATAACTCTAAAGATTACCTGATGGAGAACCACAGATATATCCCAACTATGGATTTAATTTTATTATTATTAGCAGTAGCAAAAGGAAATGGCTCCTGTACTGTGCTGTAACTGGTCTTCCCAAACTGGACATGCATGTATGCATGGTTTGGATAGAATAATGCACTTGCTTTTCCTAAGCAGTACCACATGAAAAGATGATAGTACAAATCTATATAGCAAACCCAACAAAATTTAAAGCAATACTACTGAAAAGTATATACGACTTACACTCTCCAACTGAAAGTCAGATTCTCATGAATCTTCTGTTTCCCTCTTTAACAATTGACCCTGTTTATCTCATTTGCTTGTATATTTAATCAGTTAACAAGTGTTTGATAATGTACTAATGTACAAATGTCAGAGGTTACATGTCAGGTCAAGTGTTTCAAGAAGAAGATGGCAAAGAAAAATCATTTGATAAGTCGGATAAATTTCTATAAACATTAAAGGATGGACACAGGGTCAGAGAAAGCCTGGATGCATGATTGACATCTTTAAAGGAAGACAGAGGACAAGAAGGAAGGCAATGGGGTTGGAATGAGATGAGAAAATCTTGTCATGGGAAGTACATGAAGACCAGAGTGGATATGTGTTGTTGGTATGAGGCTACCATGTAAAGGACCACAGCCTTAGACTCACAGGAAAATAATGAAGCATTTACCCTGCCACGAGGCTCACAGAGATAACAAAGCCTTCCTCTGGTCCCTGTGTAAATGTAGATAGTGTGTTCAGAAATGATTCAGCATAGCTTTCTTCTCCTCAGATGTTTATTGCCTAAGACCGCTATCCTCTGGAAGCTGTAACTATTGACTTTAGCTAAACCTACCTCCTTGTTCTGCTATATATACCTATGGAAATTTGAGTTTGATGTAAGAAATAATTTTTTATTACTCTTCTACTTTATTTATTAATCAGCGGAACAGCTCCCAGATATGCCTACTCTCCCTATCCAGGTTACTATGGGAATCCCATGTATCCACCTTTTCAGACACAATGGCAGCAGTGAACCATACCCACCCTGCATTTACTTAGATACTATTGATCTAAACTATTGGTGCTATTATATGCAGTGACAGTGCTTTATCCACAGATTCAGCTTCCAGTTCCTCTATGCCTTAAAACATCTCCTATCTTCACTCTTTGGTGGAAAATTTTATTTTCTTGATTTTTAAAAGAGATTATGGAGAAAGCATGTTTCAAGTCTCAACAGAACATCCAATATAGTATATGAAGAATTTAGATCAATTCATTAACTAAATATGAACAAACTATAACCTATATTTTTATCTTGACAAAATATATGTAACTATCTATATGAGGAATTATTTTAAGAGAGTGTTAGATAATAAATTACAGAAAATATTTTTAATCTAGATAATAACATTTTTAATTTGTGATATATAAACATTTGATAACAAATATATTCTGTACCATAATATAAATTTAATGCTAAAGTCACCACTTCTTTCCCCACCCTAATCTATGTATGTATGTATGTATGTATGTATGTATGTATGTATGTATTATGTATGTATATATGTATCTATCTATCTATCTATCTATCCAAATTTTGTCCTTCTAACCATTTTTCTTTCTTTTCTTCCATTCTTTTTCTCCTTATATTTTGAGAGCACAAGAAAAGATTTTGCTATATTTTCCAGTCTAGTCCCCTGCCTCCACTTGCCAAGTCCTGAAATTATGCATGATAGTAGTAATCATGGTCATAGTTTTTCTTTTTCTTTATTCACATTATTCTATGAAATGAAATCTAGTCTGCTATTAGAAAGGAATATATTATTTCATTTTGAGTGTATAAATTTTATATTACCATAACCAAAGGTGTCTTCCATGGTTAATGACAGCCTAAAATAGTCATTTTTGAATGCTAATGAATATTCATTGAAACTGGATAAGATATAGAGTAAATCTTAAAATTCATATATAAAGGAAAATATGGAAAACTGTTCTTAAAATATCACAGTGTCCATGTATATCTTAAATTACCCCGAACAAAAGACCTAAATCTAATGTGATTTATAGATTACTTAAACAGTACCCAATATATTTAGTAAAATGTGAGAAAAAAAATCTCCATCCTATCTGAAAATATGTGTTACTTATATGAGTTCCTGGTTTGAAACATGCATCATACAAAGTAAATTTGCTATTCTATAGGTAAAATTGAAAAGAAGAAGGCTCAGCAGATACAGATGCACACAACCAAGCCTTATGCAAGAGACTGATCCCTGTGGTTCCACTTGGTGGAAAAAGAATTGATTTCCAAAATTTTCAGAGTGTCCCCTGATACACACATAATATATATATATATATATATATATATATATATATATATNTGATATATAATATATATATATATATATATATATATATATATATATATATATATATATATAATACCAAATCCACAAGGTAAACAGAACAAATAGGTACAAAATAAACAACCAGAATCTACAAATTTCCAGAAGAGAAAGCATATTTGGCCAATAGCTATAGGAAAGAATGCTTTTTATTAATTAGAGAAAGCTCTAAGTTTCCATCCAATGATAATACAATCCACATTATTACCACCATGTGAAAGTCGAAAATTACTAATATTTTCATAGTATATTGACTGTCTACATACAAACGGATATAAGAGTTTGACAGTATTGCAAAATTTTATCAAATTAGAATGTTTTGCTTTGATCTATTAGCTTCTTTAGTCAGAAAAAATAGAAGATTATATCATTTTGGCATTATCATATATATATATATGTAATTTAATTTCAGCACCTATCTGCAATAATAGAAATGTTTTTATTAATAAGCATGCATAGTCAAATATGAAATAATTTAGTTCTTTGTCTATCAAAATTAATTGGTTTCATAAATGCAATACCACTGACTGCACAGTAATTTGAAGATAGCTTTTACTATACCAAAGAACACTTGCAGGGCTTGATAACAGCATCTACAAATATGTTCATTTTTGCAAGAGATGTATCAATGTTGTTGGTGTAATTAGCTAAGGATGGTATCCAGCCCTTGGCTATCCTCTGTCTAAGATGCTGCCCTAAGTACTCTCTTCTATTCTCAAGATACAGGAAATTCAGAAACCATATGGCACTCATATAATATACCAGAACCCACACAGTGACCTTGTGCTTCTGTCAGGGTTTCTCTTATATAATACTAGCTAACTAGGCACATCCTTCAGGTCCATCATATATTAACATTGTTATTTTCTGTGTTACTATTATAAATCTTATCATTAATGAATAACTCTGAAGAGCTGTAAATCAACACTGAAATTCCTTGTATTAATGATTGCTAAGAAATTCCATTAATAATATTTCCAGGCTTTGCTATAGTGAATAACATGCAACATTCTATATATTAATTATATTAATATATATTATATATATTAATATTCTATATATTAATTCCAGATCAAATTTACACCATGATAAAGGAGAAATAAGTTAAGAAATATCTGCAGAGTAGGGTATAATACATAAAACTATTCAAATGCTACAAAAGAATACAAGTGAGTAAATGTACATACATTCCTTCAAAAAATGGTTAAGGTATAAAATACATAGGGTGACATATATTTTTAGAGAATTAATAAGCACTTGAAATATTATCATCACACAATTCTAAGTATCATGAGTAAAACAAAACCTTGGATAACATTATTGACACAAGAACATTGTCTGTCATAATTATACTTAAAACACAAATGATGTAAGAATAAATTCTACATGGATTTAGATTTTAAGAATTTGAGTATGTGTGTAAAACTGCCCAATATACAGAGCACTAGATAGATTCGTGTGGTTTTATGATCACCATCATGCATCAACTCCATTGTATGCAAATGGTAATAATGGCTCCATAGGCTGCAGTAGGACTGTACCCCACCACATCTTCCTCCAGAAATCATTCTGCAGTCATACCTAGACATGTGAAGTCTGCTTTGTTCAGGTAGTTAGAGGCAGATTTTTGGAAAGGGTTGTCTGTAAATGTTAATCCCTGTTATTAACCCAATAGATAACCCCTGAAATGAGTCTCATTTCAGATTAATGAGATTAATGTCAACATTATATACATGGCAATACTTTCTATTTCTACAATACTTGCTTTCTCATGTTTTTATAACCCTATTCATTATCTTCTCAGTACTTCCCAATATACCTTTTTATTGAATCTATATTCCTGGTTCATTGTTCTGAGCTTATGAATGAAAAACCTATTTTATAGTAAACATTAATGAAATCACACAGCGAATTCCACACACAGCCACGTGTCAGACTGTTGATAAGATGTTTGAAATGCCCTTACTTTTTAAATTTTTGTTTGAGCATTGGTCCTGTTCTCTTCAATCAATTTATAGGCAGAGATAGCCTTTTAAAATATTGTCTTTTAAAATACTTATTTGTACATCATTCTCATTAAATAACTCAATTATCTCTTCCATCTTCATAAACTCTACAAAAACAATCACACTTTATTATACTGGTTATGATCCTGGTCATCGTCCTCTTTCAATGAACATCTGGCAATAGTTGTTTATAATTTATGCTCCCTCGGACTCCTCAATATCACGTTCATTGTACAATTGAGTCTTTTAAAAAAAAAATTCTGTCCAGTGTTCAACAGTACTCCATATTTCTACCCAGCATAAGTACACTGATCTACTTATCTTATACTTAGATCAGATACCATAACTGTCTTGTTTTCCTCCTGTTGTAAAACTAATTTCTTCTCACTTTCTTCCATAGCACAAGTTCTTCTGCAGCTTTGATTGTTGACATCAGTGTATTCTTTCCATGCCTCAAATTTAAAACATGTACCTTTTTGTTTTGTTTTGTTCTGTTTTGTTTGTTTTTTCNAGACAGGGTTTCTCTGTGTAGCCCTGGCTGTCCTGGGACTCACTCTGTAGACCAGGCTGTCATCGAACTCAGAAATCCGCCTGCCTCTGCCTCCCAAGTGCTGGGATTAAAGGCATGCGCCACCACACCCGGCAAAACATGTACTTTTTATGAACTGCTTTTTACACACATTTCTATTCCACATACTTTTTTAATATCATTTGCTAATAACATTTTTTTGCTAATCTGCCTTTTTAAATTTTGACTATGTTTCTACCTCGACTGTATCTTAAATCCTATAGGAATAGTATTTACCAACATCCTTCCCCTCTATTACACTACTAGTACTTGAGCAAATGCAGCAGTTTATAGAATCTTATGAGTGTGAATCTGTCCTCCTGAGGATGTTGCAAATTCTTTCTCATAGTTGTTTCACTAAATTAAAGTTAGGGATTAAGGACAACTACAGAATTCTGATTAGAACGAGACTATTAGACCTTGACACTAACATGGATAAATAGTTGGCTTGGGCTATATTTGAGAAGCTGGCCTGTTTCTACTCATTCACATACAAATTACTGAGATGATACCAGGATATAATGACCTCAAGGCCTGGCAGTCAGCCACTTTTCACCATAAGTAGCTAAATGATTAGAGAAGCAATTGACTTTACTCACCAATGGGAAAAAGAGATTGTTACTCCTTCCTTGAAAATATGTCAGTTCAATGGAAAAATCCACTAGTATTATTTTGTGTGTATGTAATAGATGAGTTGAGAATGCATACACTTTATTTTGATTATAAGTAATCACTCATATGGAAACAATTATTGTGAATAATATGTCAGTTGAAATATATTATTAATCACAATAAGAATTAATGTATCAAGATTCTATTGAAAGATTTGTTAGATCTGACATATAAATAAAAAGAAACTCAGTTACTTGCAAATGTCATTTTGCAGCAGAAAAAATAAGTCTATATAAAAAAGAATAAGTCTATATAAAAATACATATCAATAGAAATCTAGACAAAATAAATATTTTATTTGATTAATCATAGCATAAAAATAAACTTAAAATAATATATATTTTAGGAATATCAAAGGTAATATGTAATAATTTAGGGACAAATTAATTAGGGTAACAACTAAATTAATTAGTATGACAATAAATTTGCAATGTCTTTCATTTCACTTTAATGCTTCAGAATTTTAATATATTATTTTTAAACATAATTGTACTAACATAAATGATTTAATGATAAATAATTACTTAAAATATGGTAAAAATATTTTATATTAATAAATATATCAAAAATATGTTATCTCAAGAATACTGACAGTCACAGCTCAAAGAAAAACCATTACAGAGTTTATAACAGGTCCCAAACTAGCATTAAGAACATGAAAGAATGAGTAGAAAGACCAGATGGCTACCAACTGCTGCTGCTGTTGCTCTGGTCAGAAAACCATGGAAAGGACAGTCTGCCTCCAGCTATAAGCCAGATGTGGGGCCTGGAAATGACTGTTGCAAAATATCACCTCATCTGTGGAGATACATAGTGAAAGTGACATATTAAAATTTTTTATTTTAAATGTACTTTTTACAGAGGAAAGTATTTTCTAGACCTCCATCTCCTAAAGTGCTGCTTGCCAGTTCTTTTGTTTTAGAAATGTAACAAATACTGCTCTGCATAAAAACTGACTTACAGAGGAAGGTGACCCAGTTCTTCAGTTGGGAATCTCCACATCACTGAGGGATTTCTTACAGCGTATTCAATTAGATCACAAACCATTCATACCCCTATGTCTGTGTCATGATTAATGAAAATTCGTCTTTTACTTCCTGATTGATAGTTATAGTTACTCAGAGGTAACAATTAATTTATGAATGCATAGTATGATTGTGTCTTTATGGTAACCAAGATATATGTAATAAGAATCAGTGGGACAAATTTTGGTAGAAAAAAATGGGTGAGTGAAGTAAAATTATATTTGAATCCAAATGTTGAGCTTAGTTATGCTAATATGTTTTTGTAAACTCTGTATTTTCAAGAACTTGGTATTCTATACTAGTTTATGATGAGTAAAAGGAGAGTATATATATATATATATATATATATATATATATATATATTCTCAATTGTATACTAGTTGAGGGTCTGATTGAAATATTTTCAAGTAAACATATTAATTCATTCTACACATACACAGAAAAATTCTGAAATATGTTAGATGATGTAGCATCTGGAAACACCTCAAACAGCTTTACTGGGAGAAGATAAATGGTAACTAGAAAAGCACCAGGACAAATGGTAATAAATCATATATATTGAACAATACACACAAAGAAGACCTTGGGGATTAGGGTTCACCAAACAACTAAACCAAAAACTATCAATTTTGTAGGAAGTCAGAATATTTCAGGTGAGGCATACCTACAGTGGCAAGCAGAAGACAAGACACTCACAAAGGTTTAATGGTGATAAAAATGTCTAGTGTACAGTCCTTAGTGAAGTCCTGTTTGTCAACTTGGCAATGAGGCCAGACCTTGTGGGACTTCACAGGCAGAATGAAGAATTTTGAACTTTACTCTAATAAACCAGAAAGCCACTTGTGTTAGAATCACAATAGCTTGACTTCCATCTTGCTTTTGAAAGTGTGTAGAGAAGCAAAGAGACACTATTGACTAGTGATGTAGGTAATCTGAGCAGACTGCCTCTGGTGGAATGTGTGTAAATAAAATACTTTTAGTGTAATGAAAAGATTTCCAGATGGCGTGACTGTGAAGTATAAAAAGAATATATGGATTCTAGAATATATACTCAAGGTCAGTTTTTTTCATATAATTGCAAAAATAAAGTTTACTTCTCTAAAATGAATAAAAATATTGGAGAAGCTTAAGTTGTAAGGTAGAGATGAAAAGTTAAGTTTTATCCTCATAACATCTAGTGCATCCTTGTGAAGAAGGTATGCTGGCTAGTTTTATGTGATCTTAACGCAAGCAAGAGTCACTGGAGAGAAAGAAGACTCAATTGAAAAGATGTCTCCTTAAGATTAGGATGTAAAAATCCTGTGGAGTATATTCTTAATTATTGATAGATCAGAGAGAGCCCATGCCATTATGTGTGCAGCCAGCCCGAGCTAGTGGTCCTGGATTATATTTATAAAGCAGACAAATCAAGGTGTTAAAAAGAACCCACTAAGCACAATTCCTCCATGACCTCTGCACTAGCTTCTCTCCAGGTTCCTGCATATTTTCCCTTGGCTTCCATCAATGTACTGTGATTCAGGATATACAAGTCAAGTAAACTCTTTCCTCTCCAAGTTGTTTTAGGTTATGTATTTTGTCAAAACAGTAGAAACATTAACTAAGAGAGTTAGCAAATGATCACTCATTACACAAGACAAGAAACCTTAGTGGATAGGTCAACAAGAAGTATTTGTCTTTTACCCACAAATAGTTTATAATTAACAGTTTTCAAGTGAAGCAAAACTAATCGATTAAATAAAATACTAGCAGGATATTGTTCAGTGAATTTCCAAAGGTGAATAAAAGTGATGATGTTAAGAAGGCTCAAAGGAAGATACTGCCACTCTAAGCAGGTCTGCTGTGTGAGAATGCAGTTAGTAGGAGAGTCCTGCATAGATGCCTTATCATGGGAATCAGAAGCCGAGACAAGTGTTAATAGAAAGAAGAGACTGACATAGTGAGAGAGGGAATAATTGCTGGAGTTATGTCTTGGAGTAAAGGGAAGTGGACAGGGTCAAGTTAAAGCAACTCATTCTGAATTACCAAAAAGAGAGGGGATGGAATAGCCAGGTGGACATATTTAAGTAGACACTGACAATTTCTCCCCTGTGATTATTTCTATTTTCTCAATTCATTCTATTTTTAAAGAAGATGGTTGTGGGTACAATGGAATTGGTGGCAGTGTTGGATTTGGGGAAAAGAAAAGGAGCTGCAAAATACTTCTGGAGACTTATTGGATAGAGAAATTGTGAGAAGACTGCTAGCTCCTTTAGGGCTCACCTGAGGTTAGTGATCATGTTGTAAAATGAGTTCAGTCAACAAGGTGGATGGTTTTCCTGCAAGTAGAACTGATAGAAGATCCCACAGTGTAGATGCTCCAAACAGTTTTATGCTCAACATAGATTATACAAGCTGTGGGGATGCTTCAGGGGAGTGATAATTGTAAGTCACAGATTCTAGCTTTCACACGGAGAAGAGTGAGAATTCAGTAGATATAGACACTGGAAATGGTATGGTAAGATCAATGTGCTGTCAGGGCTTGTATGGAAAAGTGGAAAGTTGGATGAGCCCCACGACATACAGGACATGCAGTGTTGGCCATGTTCTGAGCAGACAGCCCAGGGGAAGCCAATCAGTCTTATTTAAGAAAATGTCCAAGAAAAAAAAAATGAGTACTAGAATACATATTTAGGATATGAGAAAAACATTTCTTTGGTTGTTATAGTTTAGCATTGAAACCCACATTAAAAATAAGGAGAATATCCTTGGTTTTGTAACTTTCAGATTGTAAAATATATCCACATAGGTGCACCCCATTTATGAATGCATATATAAATGCATATATAAATGTACAGACACACAACATAAATATATACATGTATATGCTTAAAAATACTTATACATACATATGTACATATAGCCTCAAAGACATATTGTTTTAAGCTATTTATTACATGTAAAGTATATACCTGTTCTCAAGTCTAGGAATTTAGGAAATGTTTATATATTTTATTTTAGAGAAGAAAATGCTTTGTTCCTGGTAAGATTAATTATTTTGTGTATGTGAATATATAAGAATAAATAAACTAAGACCCAAATAAAATGATTGTTTTGTCAACCTTCCCAGCACTAGGAATTAGAAGGCATGGACAGGTAGGTCTCCCAGTGAGGAAGAGCCGTGGCTACTCCTCTAGTGCAGCTTTGCAACACGATCCTGACTTCTTTGGGTTTTATCAGAGGCTGAAGTCTAGAAATACAGCTTAACGAGTACAGGTGAGAGATGTTACACATGTTCTATATAAAATTTACAAGTTGCATATAAATTGGAGAAATGCAGGAGTCTGTTTCTGAGGAGTCTGGGAAGAACAATAGCACCCTGGCCACAGCTCATTAGGCAGAGCAAAAGACCAAAGTCTGGCAGCTCTCAGCTACCTATTCCAATAAAAGAGTGCTAGGGAGGGTTTAAAAAATTGTAAATGCTTTTAATGAAGGCTCTGTGGGCAAGCTGTCAAAGTGTTCACATGTCATTTTGGCGTGTTCCTCTTTAAAACGTACAATAAAAACTGCCACGGACGCAGTGACCAGCACTTCTCCACAGAACAAGTCCTCTGCTGCCCTTAATGGCCAATAATCCCTTAATAGCACAAAGTGTCCTGCTGAATGGTAGCTGTTGCCCCACAGGGTACATTGTCACATTGCTGAAGCAGTGCTGTTTAGTGACAGTGCCTATTGTTACAGAATATGTTTTATACTTCTACTTTTTTTGACAGATTTTTATTATATAAAGATTTGGTGAGTACTAAAAACTTGTTTTTTATCCTTCAGGTGGAATAAAGATTTGTCAAATAATTTAACCATTTCCTTAATTCACCACAATCCTGCAATAACGTTGAAGATCAAAGAGAGCATTTTGTCCATGGAAACTATTTTTAAATGGCACAAATTATGCATATGCTATCATAATCAGTATACCCCCCCACACACATGTGAGTTTATTAATGTAAGTGTAATGACAGAGTATCCATGTTATTCGAAGTACATTAAGCCTATGGGTAGAAATATTCTTTATACTACTTTCCTATTTCAAGTTATTGTATTTGTGTGTCATTATATTGTGGATGTGTGAAATATATAGGAATATAAACATTATGTGTTGTTTATATAAAAGGTAAGCATGTAGCCCAGTGCATGGCCTTTCTTTGTAGATTAATACACTCTAGATAGAAATACAGATATTACTGTCTCCCTCTCTTCTGAAATAACAAGATAATGCTAGCACAATATGGGTTAGGACTGTGTTATTTATGTTCCCTTAGGCAGACAGCAAGTGCCAAAATTATGTTTGCTTCAAAACAGTACATTAATTTTTGCTCATATGTTTGTGACAAAATATGCAGATAGTTGTATTGGTGTTGGCATGTCAGATCCCCAGTATCTTAATGTTTTAAAGGATTTTGTGGCTAAAGTCCATCACAGAGAAAGTAGAAAGGTTTGGTACCAAGCAGACACCAAAGCTTTCATGAGGGTAGGTCTGAAGTTTGCCCCACCATTTACACTGGCACAGATTCTGGCTCTGTGCCTGTTAAAAGAAGCCAGCTTAATTATTAACCCTCTATCTCTCTTTCTTTCCTAAGAGTCCTGTCAACTTGTAGGCCTTATGAATGATATAAGCATATTTATTTGTAATCAATAAAAAATATATGTTAATTAATGATAAATATGTTTAAAATATCAGCAAATGTTGCATGACTAAGTGTTTTACTTCAATATTAAAGTCTGCAAATATCCTTTTAATCACAAAACTTAACTACATGACAATATAATTCCTACATCTGACATTTCCTAATGTGGTAGATATTTTATTATAACTCTTGGCATAGTGAGCTTTCTAAGTACTGACTAAAATTATAAGTGTCTCCTAACAGTACATGTATTACATAGGCTATAAAATAATCTAAAATTTGATATTGAATAGATATGGATTTTTTCATTCTTGTTATTTTAGACATAGCTAACATCCAAAATATTTAAAATGTTACATAAAATTTTATTTTGAATAAAAATATGTATTATCCAAGTAAGAATTAATTAAGATCAACTGTGTACCATGATCAGAGTAGCCTGTGGGCCTATATCTAAATTCTGTTTCTTTTCTTAGATCAAAATACCTGTGCCTACATTCTTGGAGATGAAGTACATTCAACTCACTGAGACAATCAGGCAGCTGCTATCAGCATCTGTTTGGCTCTGGTGAAGGCCTAATGGCTGAATCTTAACATAATGGTAAACACATGGCGGGAACATGTAAAGGGAGCAAATGGTGACAAGAGAAACATGAAAGGAACTCACTGTCCATATTTGCCTTTTCTTTTAAATTAATAGGTCATTATCCCAGGAACTCACTGGAGGCAGCTAAAAGTCCATTCATCACATCTGACTGAGATTCTCCAAGTTACTGAACTTACTGAACTACCTTCCATAGGGACCAAATTCCTAACAATTTCTTTATGACAACATCATTGCCCTGAGGGACAAGTTCTAAGCACAGAGAACTTACTCCCGACCTGAATTACAAACTGGATGGTGAGGAAACAATCCTAGATGCTATCCAAGAGTAAGATGATGGTAAACACCTTACACTGACTCCATAAATATTACTGTGGATTTTATGTATAATAGTTAAATATCTTTTCTGTAAATAATCATACTAAATAGCTTTGATTTTAGGACTATTTTTAAAATCCCCCTGTGATGATTTTTGAAAACATTATATTTCCAGAACAAATATTAATGTTTATTGGGTGCATGCAGTTTCAAAGTATCCGTTTTAGGAGTTCATGTCAGAATGATGGAAGGAATGTGGAGCAAAGTAAGCAGGGAAAACTCAGCAGCATTCTGAGAAAAAGTATTCAACTACCTGCACTTACCTTCTTGCAAGGAAGGCAGTGACAGGCACCTTCTTGCAGTTACAGGCACCTTTCATTTTAATATTTGGTTTGATTTAGATCTCCCACTTCTGTTCTCCACAGAAAGAACATAAAAACAATAAAAAAATAGGACAGTAGGACAGGGACAGTCATAGGTAGTGGACAAATGTTATAGATCTAAACAGTCTCTCTCTCTCTCTCTCTCTCTCTCTCTCTCTCTCTCTCTCT
>NC_034593.1:69077453-69088814 GCF_900095145.1 Mus pahari
TGTGTGTGTGTGTGTGTGTGTGTGTGTGTGTGTGTCTGTGTCTGTGTCTGTGTCTGTGTGTGTCTGGTCTGTGTCTATATAACCTCTACTTCAGAGACCTATCAGCAATTAAATAGTACCCTGGAACAAAAAGGCAAAAATTCTCCTTCTTCACTTTTATATCCAACCCAACCCAACCCAGAATCAAACAAATGAATCACAACAACAACAATAGAACACCATGGACTTCATCCATTGGGTGAATTTCAGCTAAAACAAAAACAAAAACAGGAAGTTTAATAGATTTATCAAGAGGCAATTGCCCTCAGCAGTTCGGAAAACAAAAGCTACAATAAAAATAGTCCTTTAGAAAGCAGCACGGAGTGCAATTCCAGGTTAAATGAGGTCTTCTTTCCAAATGACATGTAGTTTTACAGAACAGAAACATCTAAAACCACAGTGACAGATCTGAGGCCTTGGCTTCCTTGTGTTAGTGAGGGAGAATGTGCAGTTGAATAGAAGGAACAAGAACAAAGAGATTCTTGCTATGATGAATTCGATATTTTAGTTGATATGATGTTAGTACAACTGTCTACATTCAAAGCAGGTGATTCCTGTGATATACGGACTACAGACCCACGGAGATCTGGTTAATATCAAACTAAAAATGCTAATACTAACCATGAAAAGAATGACAGAAGAATTCCAGATAGTTGGAAGGAGTCCTTAAGGTAAATGATTGTGGGACACATGAAAACTAAGAAAATAAATATGCCATGGGATGTGAGATCCTCATAAGGTCATTTACAAGACACAATTAGGAGACTAGAGAAGAGGCAATCAGTATGTGAGCAAATCAGAGCTCTCATGTTAGTCTAGTTCTCTTTGAGAGGGAGAGGCCTGTAGAAGCTGCAAACAATTTGTTACATAGATACATTGACCTAGAAAAGAAATTCAGACATATAAAAATCAAACAGGAATTATCCTATACACATCTTAGTCAACTCTCCCATAGTGGAGATGGAGAAATTATAGGAAATATTAGAGAGATAATTACACAGGTTCTTCCAATCAGTTTAAAGTATACAGGAAAATACAAATGAATGCACAAGGAAAAACAGTATTAAAAACACAGGGAAATGATATTTAAAGCAGATAATTGAAGTAGTAAAAGATGGGTCAGCAAAGGATCTCAGTAGTAGAACAGTCTGTTTAGCACACATGAAATCTTGGCTTTGACTCTATTACAGCAAACAAATGAAAAGTTAACTGAACTGCTCCTAAGGTCATGTATGTTTCCAGAAATAATGATTATATTGCTGAGAGAAGCTAATGGGCTAAAGGTATAGCCTAGTTTTTAAATGCTTTGTCTCATACACAAAATGTTCCTGGGGATACCCCCAGGATCCCATAAACAATAAACCAGTCAAAGTGGAATATGCTGATAATCCCAGCACTAGAGAAGTAGAGACAGGGGGATGTGAAGTTCCAAGTCATCTTTAGCAGCATAGCAACTTCAAGGGAAACCTGGGATAAACAAATCCCTGTTACACAAACAAAGCAACACAGAACAAATTTCTGAATCCAGAGTTCAATATTTATAGATAGACTGCTGACAAAATATTGTTGTCAAACAGGATTTGTTCCTGCTGAAACAGAAATGAAATATTGTTGAAAACCAAGGGAAATAAACTTTTCAAACATAAAATTGAATCTAACACCATCGGGCATCTTATTTTATTTCTTTCTTTCTGTTACAGAATATCCCAATGAGGACAACCTAAGGATGGCAAGGCTTGTTCTGACTCATACCTGAAGATGCAAAACAGCCAAGGAGACAAAAACTGGAGCTGCTGCTCACATCACATCCACAATAGAGAAGTAGAGCAAGAGTGTCATGATGCTGTTCAGTTCCTCCTCTCCACTTACATACTCTACATCACCAGCCAAGGATTGGGAATACCCTAATATGTAGGTCTAGCTTTCTTAATTAAAATTATAGACATAAATCTACATAGATAATTCCAGAGTCCAATCTGTAGATTCAGTCAATTTGATAATTAATATTGATTATCATGTTTATCCGTTGTCAAATGAACACTGAAGCATGTTACTTTACAGCTATAAACATCTACCCATTTACAGTGGAGATCGTGAACAAATTATAACATAAATTATATTCAAATCAATATAAAAAATATTAAGTTTAAAAGTCTAAAGTTTCTTAACTGTAAGATTCTATAAAACTCATAACAAATTACATAACTTTTATCATAATGACAAAGACTCAATATCTTTTTTTCATTGAATTCTTTGTTTTTATTTGCATTACATCCTGATAACTGCCCCCTTTCCCTAGAGATGCCCTCCCCCCAACCTTCAAGCCCTCCAAGTCACAGATCGCCATTCACTCTCCTGGCTCTCTGACTCTTTCTTCTGCCTTTTCTCACACCTGAACGTGAACCCTACGCTTTCTTTCTCCTCCTTAACCCCTCTCCCAACCAGTTCCCTCCCTCCATTAGTGCTTTATGATCATTTTATTCTCCATTCTAAGTAAGATTCAAGTATCCTTGCTTGGGCCTTCCTTCTTGTTTAGCTTATTTTGGTCTGTGGAGCGTAGCCTGGGTATCCTGTACTCTATGGCTACTATCCACTTATAAGTGAGTACATACCAAGCATGACTTTTTGGGGTCTGGATTTCCTCACTAAGGGTATTATTTATTTTTCTTATTAAAAAATTCATCATTATTATTGTTGTTGTTGTAGTTGTTTTACTTATCCACTTTACACCCTGTTTACTCTCCAACTTTGTTGACCCACTCACACAATCCTTCCCTCACCCTGCCTCCCCTTCTCCTTTGAGCAAGTGGTAGCCCCCTTAAGGTCCCTTACACAGGCACTTCAAGTCTTTGCAAGGCTATGCATATCTTCTCCCTCTGAGGTCAAAGTACCCAGCAAGAATAATATATCCCACACACAGGCAACGGTTTTTGGGATAGTCCCCGCTCCAGTGATAGATCATTTTTAAATAAAGGAAATTTTACCTGAATATTAAGTAATAAAAACTCTTCATTTTATGAACTAACATGGTGGTCTTGAGACTTATACCTCCAAATGAGATATACACACTTCATTGTATATATGTTACAGAGGAAGAGTCTAAGTGTGAAGTTAAATAAAGTACAATGAAGAAACTTCAGGTGTTTCAGCCAGTCTACTACTGAATAATTAGAGTGTAGACATTCTGCAACACATATAAAATATTGGAATAGTAATCATGGATTCAGACATAATGCAAAACGTTCACTATTACTGGCATGAACATGTTCTTTGATCACAATGAAACATATTTGAAATCAGGTGTTTAATGATAAATAATGGCACTTAAATAGAGGATGCTAAAATTGCAGCTGTAAAACAGCTGAAACGACAAAGAAAAGCTTCAACGAATCATTTACAAACACTTAAAAATAAATTTCCAAGCAATAGCTGCAGGTAAATTTATTACTTTAAATGCTCATTTTAGAACAGATGTCTCCAAGTTAATGAATTTTTTCTAATTTATAATTTACAAACTAAAATGAAAATAAGGAAATCCACAAAATCAGGAGCATGACAGGCATAGGAACAAAGTTAAGGAAAATGAAGAGTCATATAATAAAAGTCATCTGTAAAGCAAAAGCTATATTCTTGAAAGTAGCTTTAAAAAATGATAGGTTATCAACAGTGACTAAAAGGAAACATTAGGATGCAAAGTAAATGTTGCTGACAAAAAGTGAAATTAAAGGAACTAGAAATTCTGAATCTCTAAAAAATATGAACATACAAAGATTTATGATATAGCCAGAATGCACACAATCTAAGATTGAAAAGAATTTATTAAAAGCCAAATTTTATAACTTCATTTAGAAATATGAATATTGTTATCATTAAATAAGTTAAGTTACTAGTTTGTATTTACTTGCCAAAACATCAGGAAGAAGTCATGCTTCTAAGTTCTCCAACTTTGCTTAGAATATATCGCTATGCATGTTCAGTTGGGCATGTGAGAGAGACAGTGCAATGGGAGAATGTCTTAATCTACTTAATGTTTCAAACAGACATGAAGATAAGTGTTGGTTTAAAGCGAATACCTTAGATGCCAGGTGACTATGAGAACGTGTTCAACAGAAACCCCATGTCCTTGCTGTGAACATGAAGGATTCATCGTCATAGCCTTGGCCTTCAGGGTCAACTCTTTCATTTCTGAGTATGATGGAATGCTAATGCTGAAATCTTCTTTCCACTCCAGTCTCAGCCCTGATTTCACATTGGCTGAACCATTCCTTCCTCCAGAATCTGTAGCTTGTAAGTCCACTTAACCAATTATTTTTTTCTTTCCCAATTTCCTGTGTGTCAAACCTGCATTGTGCTATTGAAAAATCTGTGTGTCCTATATCTCCATTTTGTTTAATCCATATTTATCTTCATTAAACATGATCTTTGTAGCTTTTTAGCACAAGAAAATAGTGGCAGTTGAATGGGAACTGTTCACAAATGCTAGAGCTGGTAAGGAGAATTGTACCATAACTCTATGCGACATGGAAAATCCTGATAGTAAAAGCCATAATTTAGTAGCCAAATTCAAACTGTATTGATAATGTCATGCAAACATGATTAGATGAATGGACTTCCCTCTTCTGTATGTTGGTTCTACATTGGAAAGAAATGATCAATTTCTCCAAATATAGTACAGACTACAATTCTTAGAGAGTTGTGCTGACCATCTACACAGGGATAATGAAAGGTTGAAAGGTTAATACTAACAAATGGTATGTGTGAGATCTTATGAAAGGCCCTTGTGTCCTGTAGCTGACATTTGTAACTGGAGAAAAGCATGGAACTTTGAAGTTTATGTTCACATGCCTTCTCAAAGACGACTTTAGGAGACTATTGAGGAAAACTGGAAACCTAATGTGCAATATTAGTCTTATGTAAGTTCAGCTTCAAGCATTTGAATTCCTCAGGTGCTCCTACATTCCTCAAATTATCAAGAATATTTTGTCCTACATTGCTTGATACTGTTTATCCCTTTTACCTTTATCCCTTTCTATCTTTATAATATTTATCCCATTTAGTATCCTATTCTGGATACTAAATGAAATGAAACATTAATTCCAGAATAACTTAGTTTTGGACAGAGGAAATCACAAAAATTAACCTGCTGCAACCACACCCCCCCCAAAAACCAACCTGGCATTGAGTACATGACTAATTCATCACTGAGGTCAGAATCTTGATCTCTGTGTGTAAATAGTCATATATTGTTAGGGTGGCTATCTTATAGCTACTTAAGGGCTCCAACAGACCATAAGATGAAGGCTTTATTGCCAGCTTATACTGGAGGAAATGTTAGGATTCAGAGATCAATGCTAGGAATCTTTATTAATGAGAAAGGTATCATTGAATGTGGACATTGTAAGTTATACAGATTCCCCATCTTTGTTTTCAGTATCTGTGAAGTGAACAGACTACGTTAATACTGTGTTTTGTCATGATTGTCCTGGGCACTATAGTCTCAAATATGATGAGGGGGAATGAACATAGGCATAAACATCTAAATCTTTCAGCTAAAAATACCCTTTCCTACACTAAAATTGATATAACTTGGACTAACAGGAATTTTAATGGCCATGAGATTTAAGGACTCCCAAATGAAGAAACACCCTTAGCTCTAGAGAGGCCCAAAATACCCAGGAGAAGTAAAGTAGCTTTCCCATATTGCCTTAACAGATGGCAGAGGAAGGGATGAGAAATCCCAAGATGTTGTGGTCTGAAATGAATATATAGTATAAGACTAGAAAAATCAAAAGACTACTTATCACAGAGTAACGGATGACTACCACCAAGGAAGACTACAAATAAATACCACTAAAAATGCACAGCAGTGAATGTCTTCATGTATGTGACATAAGTGAATATTAGCCAAAAAGTACAGAATACCTAGTAAATAACTCACAGAATTTAAGGTCTTTAACAAGAAGAAAGTTCAAATGAGGATGCTCCAGTCTCATTTAGTAGAGGGAAGAAAATAATCATGGGAAGCAGAGGGAGGGAGGGATTTGAGCAGAAGAGGAGAAGGGGGTAAAGGGGAACAGGATCAGGTAAGAGGTAGGGGAAGGGCAGAAGAGAAGCCCAGGGGGCCAGCAGAATGAATGACAATATGCAGTCTCAGAATGTGGGAGGTAGGGAGACCTTCTAGAAAGTACTAAAGACCAGAGAGGTAACTCTCAGGACTCAATGGGAGTGACCTTAAATGAGTGCCCAAGAGAGAGGAGAGGGAATTTGAAGAGTCTACCTTTAGTAGATAGACAGGACCTCAAGAGAAGGGATGGTGTTACCAACCCACAGTCCAATTTTCTGACCCAAAAGTATTGTGTCTAAAAGAAATTTTCAAGGAAAAAGAAAAATAAAGAAGAGACTGAGGAAAGGTGGTCCAGTGACCTGTCCAACTGAGGATTCAACACATGGGGGGACACCGAGGCCTGACACTATTACTTATATTATGATGTGCTACAGATGTACTTAGCATGACTGTCCTCTGAGAAGCCCAACCAGCAGCTGATTGAGACAGATGCAGATAATTACACCCAACCACTGGACTGAAGTCAGGGACCGCTAAGGTAGAATTAGTGGAAGGATGGAAGAAGCAAAATGGAGGGTGACCCCATAGGAAGACCAGCAGTCTTAACTAACCCGGATCCCTTGGAGCTCCCAGACACCGAGTCACCAACTAGGCAGCATACATGAGCTGATGTGGGGGCCCTGACACATATAGCAGAGGACTGCTTGATATGGCCTCAGTGAGAGAAGATGCACCTAAATCCTTGAGAGACTTGAGGGCCCAGGCAGGAGGGGGGTGTCTGGTGGTGGGGAAACATCCTCTCAAGGACAGGGTAGAAGGAGGAATGGGGTAAGTAATTGTGGGAAGGGGGACATGCGGGGTTGTAAATAAATAATTAATTTTTAAAAACATCATGACTAACCAGAACTGGCCAAAGACCTTTCCCGTTTAATGGAAATCAGGTAATGGTGTTAAATAAGTAAGAAAAAGGGATGTTGACTGTATTAGGTTCAGCCTATGGCCAATTACATTGCAAAGAACTAAAGAGCAAAACAACAGACTAGCTTTCAGGTTAGAGAATGTCAGTATAGCTCTGTACTGTGAGGGCAGAATTATTATGAAGCCACTGGGACTGCTTCTCTTCCTTTCCCCAGTTCTAGCTACAAAAATGAAAACAAAAGTCATTGTATCTTGGTAGAAAAGACTGTGATAATGTTAGTAACATAAAGTACATAAATGAAGTAGTCCCATCCTATATCAGGTTAATTCCTTAGTTTTGTCTTAAATGAGACTGAAGAGGTTTTGAGAATCACTAGAGATTGCATCAGGCCAGGAAAATGTGTTTATATGCTATTATTGCCAAGTTGATTGAAAATGTCTCAGGGGCTTGATGTATTGGTCATGGATTTAATGAGAACATTCTTCTATGTTCATAAATATAATGGGTCAGGTCATGTAAATTTGTATGAAAATATGGTAAAGAATGTAGTCTCACCCTTCCATAGGTGTACAATAGAGTTCCCAGAAAAAGATGCTTCACATGGCCAGTTGTAGAATATCACACTGCTGTATTCTAATAATGGTATCACACTGATTGGACAGGAAGAGTAATATGTGGCTAGTATGCAAAGATTCTGGTAGTGAGGTTTTCAGAAATTGGAAGGTAAGTCCTATAGAGTTGTGGGAGCCTGTCACTTAGTTAAGATTTTAAGGCCAAGTGATATGAAATTTTCAAGGATATTCTCTTCAATAAAATAAATATTACTGCACATTACTTCTTATTTTTCACAGAGAATGAAGAATCTGCCAAGTTTCTGGAGACAATATATTCCACCCATGGGGACCTGGTTCAGATCCTATGATAACAGATATGAAGGCTGCTAGATTTTGTGGAAGCTGAATAAAAAAGTGCTTTCTATAGCAGGTCTAGGTAATGAGGCTGCCAGCTTCTAAGAGTGGACACTATAGATAAGATTGGCCCCACTATTTCAGTTCTTAGTAATAAGTAAGCATGACGTTTGGCATTTATGGCAAATTTGAATAGCAGAATCTTACAATATGCCATAGGAGTATGAGACTCAGTCCTACCATGGATAGTGAAGGGTTAGATTTTTTTGAGAAACATTTCTGGCATGGTACCCAGATCTAAGAGACAGAGCACTTGATCACAGAATACCACATGGCTGTGTTTCCAGAACAAGTTACTGAAGCTGAAGAATAGTAAATGAGATTGGAATGGCAGGCAATAAAGGCAGACAGGCAGATAGCAATAGATAATACAGAACATTGCACAGCAGGATAAAGAGCTTCAAATGCAATGATAAGAGTGGGAACTGACAAATCTAATAGATAATTCTCAAAGAACATTTTGGCTGCTGTGAGAAGTATGGCCCAGTGCAAAGAGAACAAAGCCGAAACAGGGAGTAAATCAGTAGAAAGATAATGAAGAATTAAGAGTGGTAACCATGGTGATTGTAAATTCTTTTCCCTCTGTGTTTGTTTCTATATAAAAATAGTAATAGTGGGTGATGAATTTGAGTCATGATTTCTCAGAATTTAATGTATATGGGAATCTCTTGAAGACTGAGTTAACATAAGGTATTCTGAAACTGTCTGTTTGAACCTGGTAATGTGATTCTGTATTTTTTCTAATTTTAATTAGGTATTTACTTTATTTACATTTCAAATGCTATCCCCAAAGTGCCCTATAACCTCCTCCCTCCTTCCCTGCCCACCCATTCCCCCTTCTTAGCCCTGATGTTCCCCTGTACAGGGGCATATAAAGTTTGCAAGACCAAGGGGCCTCTTTTCCCAGTGATGGCTGACTAGACCATATTCTGCTACATATACAGCTAGAGACATGAGCTCTGGGGGTGCTGGTTAGTTCATATTGTTGTTCCACCTATAGGGTTGCAGACCCCTTCATCTCCTTGATTACTTTCTCTAGCTCCTCTATTGGAGTCCCTGTGTTCCATCCGATAGCTAACTGTGAGCATCCACTTCTGTGTTTGCCAGGCACTGGCATAAACTCACAAGAGACAGCTATATCAGGGTCCTTTCAGCAAATCTTACTGGCATATGCAATAGTGTCTGAGTTTGGTGGCTGATTATGGAATGGACCCCTGGGTGGGGCAGTTTCTAGATGGTCCATCCTTTCGTCTCAGCTTCAAACTTTGTCTCTGTAACGCCTTCCATGAATCCGGAGGGTATCATCCTGAGTGAGGTAACCCAATCACAAAAGAACTCACATGATATGCATTCACTGATAAGTGAATATTAGCCCAGAAACTTAGAATACCCAAGATACAACTTGTAAAACACATGAAACTCAAGAAGAACGAAGACCAAAATGTGAACATTTTGCCCCTTCTTAGAATTGGGATTCTGTATTTTTAACAAGTTCTCAGGTGTTGGTGTCAATAGTCATACTCAGACAAAGTCCTAAAGTAGAAAATGATTCTAGGGTTTGGGTGTGGTGGAGGAATGCTGATTTCACTAGAGGTACTCAGAGACAATGAGTAGCTTTTTGCTTTAATAACTTTAATGATGACCCTAAATGGTTATCCAAGCTAAGGCAATGCACAAGAGTGAGTATGCCTTTCTCAAGGCTGAGGATAAAGCATGATGAGATAAACTACTTCAGGACCATTTGTTACCATTCAACCACTAACAAGGCCAAGTGCTGGGTACAGTTAACACTGTAAAGCACAAAGTGATCTTATGATCAGGTTCAGAGACAATCTAAAATGTATGTGCTCTTTTAATTTTCCAGATTCTGATGATGTACTCGAACCCAGTATCACAGCCTTCTCAGGATACACATAGATCTACCAGAGATGTAGTGTTCATTTAGAACAAAGATGAAAAGAACAGATGAGTTACCTGCTTGTAAGCTATTTAAACAATAGCAACTGTGTGTTTGATTAACATAATCCTGTTTGCTATCACATTCTATATAATATGAATATGTGAAAGATGTTCTAAAACAAACAAAAAAGTTCAGTGGAAATTTAACACACTAAAATAAAGTTTATATTTCAATGCCTACTAAGACTAAAATAATTTTGAAACATATCACTTTTGTTTCTTAAGTTGAATGAGTGGAACATATGTGTGTGTGTGTGTGTGTGTGTGTGTGTGTGTGTGTGTGTGTGTGTGTGTAATATTCTTGGAGAATATTATGCAATAAAATTTGACCATAGTCTTCCTCTCTTCTCCAATTTTCCTTGATTTAACCCTTCATCCTCATCCACCCATCTTTGCACCCTTTTTTCTTAACCATCAAGTCCACTTTATTCTTATCGTATATCCATAGAATTCTGACCTTCCATTGTAGCTTAGACGACTTACAAATACCAATACTCATAAAGAAAATAGACTCTCTGTTTTCCATTGGCTATCAATTATCAATAGCCTTGGTTAAAGATGAGACTTCATGTCTACCTCCCTTCTGAATTGTGATGTCTGCTCTGACTTGAGCTTTCATGACATTTGTCCCATAAACACTGTGAGTTCCTGTGTGCAGCTGTCCTGTTGTTTCTTATGGACATTATTTTCTTGGACTTATCTACCATCCATAATTTTTTCAGCCCCATTCACCCTTTTCACAATTACTATCACAAACTAAAGACTTAAAAGGCTAAAGTTCTTACACATTCAGATCTTTCACATTTTTTTATTTTATTTTTTAGATATTTTCTTTATTTACATTTCAAATGCTATCCTGAAAGTCCCCTATACCCTCCTCCCACCCTGCTCCCCTACACACCACACCTACTTCTTGGCTCTGGTGATCCCCTGTACTGGGGCATATAAAGTTTTCTCAAGACCTAGGGGCCACTCTTCCCAATGATGGCTGACTAGGCCATCTTCTGCTACATATACACCTAGAGATACAAGCTCTGGGGGTACTGGTTAGTTCATATTGTTCCAACTATACGATGTTGTTTCCCTAATTTCTTTCTCATCCCGTTTATCCTTTGTGTAGAGAAAGGCCATTGATTTGAGTTAATTTTATGTCCAGATACTGCACTGGAGCTGTTTATCGGGTTTAGGAGTTCTCTGGTGAAATTTTTAGGGTTACTTATATATACTATCATATCATCTGAAAATAGTGATATTTGGACTTCTTCCTTTCTAATTTGAATCCCTGTGATCTGGTTTTGTTGTTGAAATGCTTTTTCAAGTACTATATTGAATAGGTAGGGAGAAAGTGGGCAGCCTTGTCTAGTCCCTGATTTTAGTGGGATTGCTTCAAGTTTCTCTCCATTTAGTTTGAT
>NC_034593.1:69089559-69105986 GCF_900095145.1 Mus pahari
TATTTTCCTCTTAGGACTGCCTTCATTGTGTCCCATAAGTTTGGGTATGTTGTGGCTTCATTTTCATTAAACTCTAAAAAGTCTTTAATTTCTTTTTTTATTTATCCTGGACCAAGTTATCATTGCGTAGAGTGTTTTTCAGCCTTAGCCTGTGGTGATCTGATAGGATTTATTGGGATAAGTTCAATATTTTGTATCTTCTTTGTGACCAATTATATGGTCAGATTTGGAGGAGGTACCATGTGGTGCTGAGAAGAAGGTATGTCCTTTATTTGTTGTTCTGTAGATATCTATTAAATCCATTTGTTTCACAACTTCTGTTAGTGTCCGTGTGTCTCTGTTTAGTTTCTGTTTCCAGGATCTGTCCATTGGTGAGAGTGGGGTGTTGAAGTTCCCCACTATTATTGTGTGAGGTACAGTGTGTGCTTTGAGCTTTACTAAAGTTCCTTTAATGAATCTGGCTGCCCTTGCATTTGGAGCATAGATATTCAGGACTGAGAGTTCATCTTGGTAGATTTTAGCTTTGATGAGTATGACGTGCCCCTTCTTGTCTTTTTTGATAACTTTGGGTTGGAAGTCAATTTAATATTAGAATGGCTACTCCAGCTTGTTTCTTTGGACTATTTGCTTGGAAAATTGTTTTCCAGGTTTTTATTCTGAGGTAGTGTCTGTCTTTTTCCCTGAGGTGAGTTTCCTGTAAGCAGCAAAATGTTGGGTGCTGTAGCTAGTCTATTAGTTTATGTCTTTTTATTGGGGAATTGAGTCCATTGATGGTAAGAGAAATTAAAGAAAATAACTGTTGCTTCTTGTTACTTTTGTTGTTAAAGTTAGGATTCTATTCTTGCAGCTGTTTTATTTTAGGTTTGTAGAAGGATTACTTTTTTGCTTTTTCTACGGTGTAGTTTCTGTCCTTGTGTTGGTGTTTTCCCTTTATTATCCTTTGAAGGGCTGGATTCGTGGAAAGATATTGTGCTAATTTGGTTTTATCATGGAATACATTGGTTTCTCCATCTATGGTAATTGAGAGATTTTCTGGGTATAGTAACCTGGGATGGCCTTTGAGTTCTCTTAGGGTCTGTATAACATCTGTCCAGGATCTTCTGGCTTTCATAGTCTCTGGTGAGAAGTCTGCAGAAATTCTAATAAGCCTGCCTTTATATGTTACTTGACCTTTTTCCCTTACTGCTTTTAATATTCTATCTTTATTTAGTGCATTTGTTATTCTGATTATTATGTGTTGGGAGGAATTTCTTTTCTGGTCCAGTCTATTTGGAGTTCTGTAGGCTTCTTGTATGTTCGTGGGCATCTCTTNCTTTAGGTTTGGGAAGCTTTATTCTATAATTTTGTTGAAGATATTTTCTGGCCCTTTAAGTTGAAAATCTTCATTCTCATTTTCTCCTATTATTCGTAGGTTTGGTCTTCTCATTGTTTCCTGGATTTCCTGGATGTTCTGAGTTAGGATCTTTTTGCATTTTGCATTTTCTTTGATTGTCGTGCCCATGTTCTGTATGGAATCTTCTTCAGCTGAGATTCTCTCTTCCATCTCTTGTATTCTTTTGCTGATGCTAACATCTATGGTTCCTGATTTCTTTCATAGAGTTTCTATCTCCAGAGTTGTCTCACTTTGGGTTTTCTTTATTGACTCTACTTCCCTTTTTAGGTCTTGGATGGTTTTGTTCAAGTCCATCACCTGTTTGGTTGTGTTTTCTTGTAATTGTTTAAGGGTTTTTGTGTTTCCTTTTAAAGAACTTCTACCTGTTTAGCAGTGTTCTCCTGTATTTCTTTAAGTGAGTTATTAATGCCCTTAAAGTCCTCTACTAAAGTCATGAGATATGATTTTAAATTCACATCTTGCTTTTGGTGCGTTGGGATATTCAGGACTGGCTGAGGTGGGAGTGCTTGGTTCTGATGACAGTGAGTTGTCTTGGTGTCTTTTACTAAGATTCTTACATTTGCCTTTCTCCATCTTGTAATCTCTGGAATTGGTTGTCATAGTCGTGTCTGACTGGAGATAGTTCCTCCTGTGAATTTGTTAGCCTCTGTCAGCATTCCTGGGTGTCCAGCTCTCTCCTGAGTCTCAGTGGTCAGTGTACTCTCTCCAGACAAGCTCTCCTCTTGCAGGGAAGGTGCACAGAGGTCTGGTGTTCAGACCTGCCTCCTGGCTGAAGATGAAGGCCCGAAACAGGGCCTGTCCCAGAAGATGTGTTGCCTCTGCAGTCTGTGCGCTAACCTGCACAGACTGGTATCTGAGGGACCCAGGACACAAGATGGATCCCTCACCTGCTCAGGCAGTAAGAGACCTCCGAGGTGGCCACCTCTCCTCTGGCGGGGAAGGTACCCGGATGTCTGGAGCCTGAAAAGGGGTCTTACCCAGAAGCTGTGTTGCTTCTGCAGTCCACACTCTCACCTGAGCACTCTTGTCTCTGAGGAGCCTGAGACACAAGATGGCTCTGTCACGTGCTCTGGCAGTCAGAGCCCTCTGATTTTTCACATTTCTAAGTTATAGAGAAACTATAATGATGTTTTTTTTTTAACTTAATGAAATGAATAATTTTACAGTGAGTAAAAGCTTATATCTATATAATCTGATATTTTTCACAAAGTTTTAAATTCTACTTTAATAAAATGTAAAACAATTTTATTTTTTATTATTATTATTATTTTTACATTCCAGATTTTATTCCCCTCCCAGTCCACCCTCTGACTGTTCCACATCCCATATCTCATCCCACCCCTCCTGTCTCCATGAGGATGCCCTCAACCCCCCGACCCCACCAGACCTCTAAATTCTCTGGACCTCTAATCTCTTGAGGGTTAAGTGCATCTTCTCTAACTGAACACCCAGCAGTCCTCTGCTGCATATGTGTTGGGGGCCTTATATCAGCTGGTGTATGCTGCCTAGTTGGTGGCTCAAAGTCTGAGAGATCCCAGGGGTCCAGGTTAGTTGAGACTGCTGGTCCTCCTATAGGGTTGCCCTCCTCCTCAGCTTCTTCCTGCTTTTCCTTAATTCAACCACAGGGATCAGCAGCTTCTGTTCATTAGTTGAGTGCAAATATCTGCATCTGACTCTTTCATCTGCTTGTTGGGCCTTTTGGAGGGCAGTCATGTTAGGTCCCTTTTTGTGAGTGCTCCATAGCCTCAGTGATAGTGTCAGACATTGAGGCCTCCCTTTGAACTGAATCCCAACTTGGGCCTTTTGCTGGACCTTCTTTTCCTCAAACTCTTCTCCATTTCCATCCCTGCAGGTCTTTCAGACAGGAACAAATATGGGTCAGAATTTTGACTATGGGATAGCAACCCTGTTCCTTACTTGATGCCCTGTCTTTCTACTGGAGCTGGGCTTTACAAGTTACCTCTCCCTACTGTAGAACATTTCACATAATATCCCTCCCTTTGATTCCTGGGAGTCTCTAACATGCCAGGTCTCTGGTACATTCTGGATTTTACACCCACCTCCTACCTCCTGAATTTGCCTGGTTCCAATTTTTTCTGCTGTCCCTCAAAGCTTCAGTCCTTTACCCCCCGACTCAATACCAGATCATGTTTCCCTCCCACCCCCTTTCCCTCCCAGTCCCCCCCTCTCCCCTGTGGTTGCTTTCTTCTCCCTCTCAGGTGCCATCTTGTTAAACTTTTTGAGTTCTGTGAACTGCATCTTGGGTATTTTGAACTTTTTTTTGGGGGGGGGTAATATTCACTTATTAGTGAATATATACCATGCATGTTCTTTTGGGTATCAGTTACCTCACTCGGGAAGATATTTGCCTACAAAACTCAGGATGTCATCATTCTTAATAGCGGAGTAGTATTCCATTGTGTAAATGAACCACAATTTCTCTATCCACTCCTCTGTTGTGGGGCATCTGGATTGTTTCCAGCCTCTGACTATCAAATACAAGGCCACTATGAACATAGTGGAACATAGACTCCTGTGGCATGTTTGGCATCTTTTGAGTATATTCCCAAGAGTAGAGTAGCTGGGTCTTCATGTAGATCTATTCTTATTTTCTGAGGAAACTCCAGATTGATTTCCAGAGTGCTTCTATCAGTCTGCAATACCACCAGCAATGGAGGAGTGTTCTTCTTTCTCCACATCCTAGTCAGCATGTGTTGTCACCTGAAGTTTTGATCTTAGCCACTCTGATTGGTGTAAGGAAGAATCTCAGAGTCATTTTTATTTGCACTTCTCTGATCACTATGGACTTTGTACATTTCTTTAGGTGCTTCTCAAAGATCTGAGATTCCTCTTTCCTCTGTTAATTCTTTGTTTAGTTCTATACACCATTTTTTTATTGGGTTGTTTGAATTTTTTGGTGGTTAGCTTCTTGAGATCATTATATATGCTGGATCATTTTTTATTGAAAATAAATTATTTTATCATACAATATATTCCAAATATGTTTTCCTATCCCTTTATTCCTCCCAATTTCTCTACATCTCCCCTCCCTTCCCCTCTGTATCCACTTCCTTTCTATATCTCATTAGAAAATATCAGGCTTCTAAGAGATAATAACCAAACATGAAAAATAAAATATAATAAAATAAAACAAAACAAAACATTCATATTGAAATTGACCATGGAATCCCAACAGGAGAAAAAAGGTCAAAGGAGCAGGCAGTAGAATCAGAGACCCATTCATTCTTATGTCAGGGCACAAATGATCTGAAAGAGGAACTGAGAAGAATGTTTGGGGGCAGTATGTAATTCAGTAATAGAAAAGAAGATGAATGCAGACAAAGGAAGAAAGATGGTAAAACAATAGTAAGAGCATATGAAAAGGTATCAGGAATCACACTATCAACTATACATCTAAAATTTACTATAACATACATCAGTTGATATATACATATAGTGATTTAGTTTAAATGAAAATCACATCTGTGCTACCAGTGCTCTCTCCAAAATCCAAAGACCATCTATCATGAAGAACCCAACACTCTAACAAGGGAAGCCCTTTTTTGAGTTGTTCATTTATTGGTTATAGTTGTTCAAGTGTCTCCCAAAACATTATGTACTACTGATTTTAACCTTAGTTGACCCAAAAGGTAGAAGGTTTTCCCTACTGCTGAATACACTATGGACCACAGACACAAGACCCAGAACCCTGATCTAGAAATGTCCTGAGAGCCTACTCCCAAAAGTGTAACATCAAGTAGAGCTGTATTCATGTGTGTGTGTGTGTGTGTGTGTGTGTGTGTGTGTGTGTGTGTGTGTGTGTATGTGTGTGTGTGACATCAATTAGAGAAATTGAGAGAGACAGAGACTGAGAGAGAAAATCCATTAATTATGTTATATGTTACTGAAGTTTTAAGAGAGAATTATAGCACAGTTGTAGAGAGAGAAGCAAGTATAATGTTCAGTGTTCAATACCCACTGCTGATAAATGGATCTGAAATATAAATATATATCTTAAAGTTAATATGAACATATTTGTCATATATATATATGGCATTTAAATGCTTATTATTTTTCATTGATACACATAGTTTTTCTATATATTTATGAGGTTTAATATGGTATCTTCCTTCATGTGTACATTTGTAACATTCAAATAAAATTAATGAGCATATTCATAACTTCAAGAAAAAAACAGTGTAAGGACTTATTACTGGCAATATTTCACACATACACATATATATACATCAATGCATTTTAGAAATGATATGCAAAAAGAAAGGATATGCATAATCTGGAGATAACAAAATATTTGTCTAATATTTTGGATTTATAATCAACAAGATCTAGCATATATAGAAAAATTTAACACTATAAATTTTACTGTCTTGACTACCCCCACAGAGCTGTGTCTCTAGTTACATATGAGGCAGAGGATGGCCTAGTTGGCAATCAATGGGAGGAAAGGCCCTTGGTCTCGCAAAGATCATATGCCCCAGTACAGGGGAATGCCAGGGCCAGGAAGCTGGAGTGTATGAGTTAAGGAGCAGGGCTGGGGGGAAGGAGACTTTCAGGATAGCATTTTAAATGTAAATGAAGAAAATATCTAATAAAAAAAAGGAAAGGGAAATTTTTTGTCTATATATTTATATATAAAAAGAACTCAATTTCATTGCAAATAATTTAATTATATGATTTAACTCCTAAGTATCTTTGATAGTCTGAGAGTTTATTCCATGTTTTTGTCAATATTAAAAAACGAAACAGTCCAATACAGTTTGCTCTAATGGCTTGTGTGGCAGAAAGCAAGTTTTAAATTAAAATAAATAGTTTGCTATTAAAATGCAGTTAAAGCAGTTAAGGAATACATTAAAATACAGAAGCCTTACTTTTTTTTTAAAGCATGATGTGACGTCCAACTACCTTTTTAACTTTTAGAAAGGGTGAAGTAAACAAAAAAAGATCAACAACTCTGAAGACTGTCACTAGAGGAAGAGGCTATCTGAAACAAAGTCTACCCTTCAATGGAGACTACGTGAAAACAAGACATGAACTCTTACATTTGCAATAGGAACCTAAGAGTGTACAGAGCAAACATCACAAGCAGTTAGAATTCACCCAAAACTTTATAACGTGGATATCCTCACATAATTTCTGTGATAGAAGAGATGATATCACAGTAATGAGTTCACAGGTCCATAACTGCAACAATGATATTAGTGACCTAGTAGAGTTTCACATAATTCTCTTCCTTTTTACATTATCTGAGAAGTTTCCAGAAGGGATAATATGTAAAACAGAATGTCCCAAATGCTTTGTCTTCTTCTGTATTTTGGAGTAATGTGTTGTATCTATTATTTGGAAGTTTGTAAGTTATAATATTTTATGTTGACAGCCCAAACGGAATCATCAAGACAATAGATTGATTAGAATTTTGAAGATAATTTAATATAATTCACCACACCTAGGGGAATAATTGTGGAGAAACACATGAAAATACAATTAGATGCAAATAAAAGTTTTTCCACATTTCAACATTGGTTCCTGAAAATAATCTTTCATCAACTTAATTTACTTGATACTACCAATAAAATGTTTCAGTATGTTAACAATTATTAGTAACTATAAAAATTTACTATCCATGTCATGCTTATTTATATAAAACTATATGCTTTTTTCTTATGTCCAAAAGCACAATAATCTAGCCCCTATTTCTGTACAGTGCCCTATTATAAGGCCTTTCTAGGACAATATGAAAATTTAAAAAACAAATGCATATTGTTGGCAGAAAGAAAATAATTGATCTTATATTATAATTTTTCTTTATCTACAATCATGAAGAAAAATTCTAAGTAATCAATACTAGCAATAATCCAATTCATAGAAACTCTTTTGACATTAGAAATTATTGAAAATTGAAATGCAAAAGTTAATACACTGCAATTTATTTCATGTACACTGACAAAGACAGTATGGACTCAAGATTTTAAACTAAGTGCTACTTTCATTGACACCAGAAAAGGGAAACCGGGAAAGGGAATAAAATTTGAAATGTAAACAAAGAAAACAACCAATAAATAAAGCTTTCAAAAATACACAAAATAAATACTAATCTAATTCAATAAATTAGAGAAAATTTAAGTAAACGCAAAACATCTTATAGCAGATGTTCAACTCAGTCTCTATGTGGGTCCTCCACCAGCTGGAGCAGAGACTCTTCCTAAAGCTTTAGCCTGATTGTGGTATCTGTTCCCAGCAGGTCTGTCTTATTTGACCTCAGTGGGAGGGGAATGTGTCTACTCTGACAGAGACTTGATGCACCAGGGTGGGGGAATACTCAAGGGAGCACTGCCCTCTCAGTGCAGAAGGGGAGGAGGGCTTCTCTGGGGAAGAACTGAGGGGCAGAATTTTGAATATAAATAAATAAATAAACATAAATTAATAAAAAGAATAATTGAAGACTTAATGTTTTCAACTCTTTAAATTAATCAATAAAATTAATTCAATCTCAATCCAAATGCTGTCACATTATTCCATACCTCTTTACAAAATAAATTAAAGGCCTAATAAGAGGTACAAATAAGTGGAACTCTGATCATAGCTAATATGACTCTGAAATAACAATACTTCTGCTTCAATTAACATATCTGTTTGTTCACCAAGCAACACGCAAGTGCTTTGATATACTACAAGAGTAAGCTCACACAGACAATAAATTTGAGTTATCTTCAGAAGATGATGATTACAAGCAGTGATAGTCTCCAGAACAAGTCGTTCTAGAAGATATGAAAACTTGATCTTGTTGAAATAGCTATAGACTTCTAATTTATATAACTTTTAGATTAAAAAATACCTACTTATTTTAACAAAAGCTAGCATCTCCTTAAGAAAATAAAGTAGGGATCATACTAATAAGATATCTCCAGGAGGCCTTCTGAAAATCCCGCCCACTGCACATCATTCTCTTCATGATACAAGTATACCAGTTCTGATGAATTAGACTGAATCACAGCTGGTAGTTATCATCAAGACGCAAATCCACATCTGCTGGGATAGCGCCTGAAAGAATTCTTCCCTAATTTATTTGATAAAATATCTTTTACCCATTACCCCTTTTCACAGACACGCAAGATATTTTCAAAAACATCTGGACTCTCTGCTAAAAGGAGACATTTCTTATCTTGTAAGACATTATTTTTATTAGATTTTACTATCGTTTTTCTATTACTATATAGTGAATCACAGAAATGTAACATATTAGTGTCAGGGATATGTTAATTATAAAACATTAGTTTTTAAAATATCTTGAATGCTCTGAGCTATTTCAATTGTCTCGGATTTTCCAAGTCACCAAAATAGAGAAAATTGCTTTCTTTCCCTGGTTCAGCAAATTCATTCCTGTTTCTCCCATTAGTTTTCCCAAAAGTCAGCATTTCATATATTTCTGATGTTCAAAAGTAGTTGTGAAAAATTTCAGAGTGAGCATATAATATCAACTCTTTATAACCAAAAAAATTTTTAAAGAATAGTTTTAAACTCTCTTATATTGCAAACTGATGCACTTTTCATTCCTTCTTAAATTTAGCCAACTTAAACACTGTCAATGATTAAATTAATACTTATTTAAAAAGCACCAACATGAGGAGCATTTCATGATTTCTTAAAATTTGTTAGTCAATATTCATTGATTAGATATTGGATATTTCTATTTTAATTAAAATACATGACAGAAGATGACATAAATCATTCGGTACTATACTGAAGTATAAAAGTGACAGTAATTTCTTAATTAGTCTTAGGAGTAAATTTAGCTCTCAAGTACATTGATACAACAGAGTGCTTCTGTATAAATTTACAACTTCCATTCTACCTGTAATCTTAAAGGTATTTCTACAAAGTTATTCACAGTGCTACCCAGCATATTTCACAACTAGACATCATTTTATCATTAGATGTAAATAGCTAAAATATTTACAAAACAGTTTGGACATATAGTAATCCAGATTAAAATTTAGTTCAATTTTTTAATCTAATATAATACAATAGCTTCTCTTGATCACAGTAGCTTTGCAGAATTGCAAATAAATCTATATACACAAACAACATTTGAAAGGAAAGAAGAATAAAACTGCAAATAAATCTTAGCTGTCTTCTCTGTTAGAGAAATCACTGAGGTTAAAAAGGAGAACCAAGAATTCTCATGGTGCAATGATTTCCCTGCACAAATGGATGATTCCATGGTGATCTGTAGTAAGATAGAGATCATTGTAAAGGCACATTTTGTGGCGTAAGGCAGCTTACTTATAGGTGGACAAATAAAAGAGATGGGAGAAAGGGAAGAATAGAGAGGGGCAAACTAAACAACACACATCTAGTGGTCCACTTCCGCCAGGTAGGTGCCAATGCTTATCATTTCTAAGACCTTTAGGAAGAATGCCACCAGTTAGGAACCAATTTATTAATAATAAACATATAGGAGCCATTTTACATTCAAACCATAGCTATTAAATTCAGCTCAAAAGGCTTACATCCATTTCACGATAAATAATGAAGTAAGTAGATCTCCAAGAATCACTGTGTACCAACTGTTGTTGAACAGTTCAAACATAGAATCACCTCTGAAATCCAAGTAAACTCTTATATCTGCATCATCATGAACGTGAACAAAAGTAACATATTTTTTCAATTTTTATTAGATATTTTCTTCATTTACATTTCAAATGCTATCCTGAAAGTCCTCTTTACCCTCCCCCAACACTGTTCCCCTACCCACTTACTCCCACTTCTTGGCCCTGGTGTTCCCATGTACTGGGGCATATAAAGTTTGCAAGACCAAGGGGCCTCTCTTCCCAAAGATGGCTGACTAGGCCATCCTCTGCTACATATGCAGCTAGAGAAACGAGCTCTGAGGGTACTGGTTAGTTCATATTGTTGTTCCACCTATAGGGTTGCAGACCCCTTTAGCTCCTTGGGTACTTTCTCTAGCTTCTCCATTGGGGGCCCTGTAGTCCATCCGATAGATGACTGTGAGCATCCACTTCTGTATTTGCCGGGCACTAGCGTAGCCTCACATGAGATAGCTATATCAGGGTCCTTTCAGCAAAATCTTGCTGGCATGTGCAATAGTGTCTGCATTTAGAAATTAGGGAAACAACACCCTTCACAATAGTCACAAAAATATAAAAGTTACATATTTCTAACAGCATAGAATATTTCCCATTGTGAAACGAAGAAACATTTCCCATTGTGAAAGGGGCAAAGCAAGCTTCAAATTCAGCAGGTTGAAGATGATATCTCAAAATTCCACACCAAGAATGCAGGGAACATGGTATGATATGACCTTTCAAGGAAGACTACCAGTGTGAAAATGCAATTTGGAGCCCATAGTCTTTAGCATGCACATGGATTTCTTTCTTCAGCAACGTTCCATCTCTGGTATCCTAGTTTCTTAAGGTTGTGTTGTATCTTATATTTGACATAAACTACCTTACTGTGCACATCAATATAAGCATCCAGTTCTTCTTATATCCCAATAGAATCACTCATTAAGCTCTGTTTCCAGTAGTTTAGGTAATGTCTATCCCATGTACTCAAAAGTTCCCAACTTTTTATAAAAACATTTTCAAAGATTTCTGAACCATTGATCACATAGTCATAACACCTAATTCAGACTATTTGTGTGTGTGTGTGTGTGTGTTATTTTGCATTAGAATATAACAACTATCTAAGACTAACAATTTAAAATATAAGATATATATTTTAGTCCACAGTTTTAGAGGTTTTAGTTCATGGCACATAGGTGATGGTACTTCTTGGCTGCTATAAGACAGCATCGCAGTATTAAATAGGTAACAAAGAAAAAGAAAACGACAACAGCAAATGAACAAAACAACAATAACAAAAGGTAGAAGGTAGTTCAGGGAAACATAAAATGCCAATGCACTTGTTTTCAGTGATTTATTAGGATCTGCTAAGAACCCATTTTCTGAAGTTTGCTGAGCATACCAGGGAATTGATCCTTAAACACTGAACCATTGGTGGGGCACTTCACATTAAAACAACAATCAATTTACTCTGATTTCTATATCACCTGCTTCTTTCCTCAACATAACTTTCTCAGTCATTTCTATTACATATTAGGGTTTCCTTACAAATAGAGAAAGTATTCAATCAAGCTCAAGGTATGGACAGATTAGTATGTTACTAGTAATAAAATATGGGCTGATGTATGTATAGCATGCTAAATGTTATTCTTAGGACAGCCAGAATACACATAAGCACAGGTACATGAGTAAGTCATGACTCTCTGCTCTGAGCCTCAAAGAGAGAAGATTGGAACATTACTAACAGAAAAATCTCTGACAAAGTATTGGCTTAGTGCTAATAGTGCAAGTATATGAACTGTTCTGTGTTATTCTTACACCCCTGAAAGTTTCTTCTGATGTAAAACTAACACACACACACACACACACACACACACACACACACACACACACACACACATTCACACGAATTCAGATAATAAGAGGTTAACTAATGGATGGTCATTGTCCTTAGCTATCATTGCATAAATAATAATCCACTGAACAGAGTTGTCATGGTGGCAAGTATGGATAATATATGACTGAACACATATAGGAAGATGAACACTTCTCGATTGTTGGTGGGATTGCAAGCTGGTACAACCACTCTGGAAATCAGTTTGGCAATTCCTCAGAAAATTGGACATAGTACTACCAGCTGAACCACTCCTGAGCATATATCCAGAAGATGCTCCAACATGTAATAAGGACACATACTCCTCTATGTTCATAGCAGCCTTATAATAGCCATAAGCCGAAAAGAACCCAGATATCCCTCAACAGAGGAATGGATACTGAAAATATGATACATTTACACAATGGAGTACTACTCAGGTATTAAAAACAATGAATTTATGAAATTCTTAGGCAAGTGGATGGAACTAGAAAATTTCCTGAGTGAGGTAACTCAGTCACAAAAGAACACACATGGTATACACACACTAAGTGAATAGTGGATATTATACCAGAAGCTCGGAATACCCAAGATACAATTCACAGACCACATTATAATCCTTCACGATCACATTCATTTCTCTTTTGATGAACACTAATGTCTTAGACTTTGGAAAAATGAACTATGAGACTTGTATAGTTATGGACTTCATATAAAAGTACAAGGACATCTGTTTGATCATGTAGTCCTAGCGTATGCATATGGCCTAGGTACTATATCAGCTATGATATCTTCTCTTGAACTAAGTTCTACTGCAAATGTTATAGCAATGAAATTTTCTTTCAAATGTATTAACATCACATGCCACCATACATTTATCACCTATGAAGTTCAGAAAGTATGTGGTCTTAGGTTTGTCTCACTTTCTTAAACATAGAGACTGAACCACTCTCCTTCCTTCCTTCCTTTCTTCCTTCCTTCCTTTCTTCCTTCCTTCCTTCCTTCCTTCCTTCCTTCCTTCCTTCCTTCCCTCCTTCCTTCCATCTCCTCTTTCTTTTCTTTCTCTCTTTCTTTCTCTCTTCCTTCCTTCCATTCTCTTTCTTCCTTCCTTTCTCTTTCTTTCTTTCTTTCTTTCTTTCTTTCTTTCTTTCTTTCTTTCTTTCTTTCTTTCTTTCTTTCTTTCTTTCTTTCTTTCCTTCCTTCCTTCCTTCTTCNTTCCTTCCTTCCTTCCTTCCTTCTTTCTTTCTTTCTTTCTTTCTTTCTTTCTTTCTTTCTTTCTTTCTTTTCTTTCTTTCCTCAATTTAAAAGACACCATTTTGGAATGTCTCAACAGGACTCTAGTCTAGAAATTTTAAGAAACACAAGTTTTTTGTATGAGTTGTACATCTTCTAACACTCATGGATGTTACTAGGTTGTTTATATTGTTCCTCTAGCTTATCAGGTTTCATTAGCAAGACATAGAACTGACAAGATAAATCTGGCTGGTGTCCTTAGTTGATATAGGAATACTCATTGGCTGAAGTTATGCAGTGGTTCAGTACAGGTTTTTTGTTTTTGTTTTTGGTTTTTTTTCCTGAAAGCTGATGTAAATCATTAAAAATTAGCTTAAAATAGAAATTTTTCTCTTGTTGTTGGTCTTTATGTTACAATGCATAAATTACTAACTTGAATTTGCAAAAGCTGCACAAATGATATGGAATTTGTCAGGTTAAGAAAATACATTAGGAAACCATATTAATGAGACTCATCATTAGTTATTTTCGTTAGTTATTCCTTAATAAAAAGACCATCCATTCTCTGAAAAACTACAGTGATTGTTTTCTATGACCCATGAAATTGATATTAGGTCAAAGTGCATGGATCAAAGTACCCTTATGCTGCAGACTGGACTCTCAGTCCTTTCACAAGCAGGAAAACCAGGGTCAAAGTACAGGTGGGCAGAGAGTCGACTAAAAATGACAAACAAATATGGACACAAGAGGGTGTGCTGTATCTGAATGTAATTTGTCACAAAGCAAGCAGACTTATAAGTGACTTTTACACAAAACAGAGGAATGTATACAAAAAGCTAACAGGAATGAATTGGGATAAAAATCAACGTTAATAGCTGGGATCAAAAGCAGCCCCACCTAAGGTCAGCTTAATATTAGAAGTCAGGGGCAAGGGCTTCATGCCCTTGCCATAGTTCCAATTTTAGTCTATTGTTAAACCCACCACCAGGGGTCCTTTAGTAAATACCTGATTATCCTATTCCTCTGGGCCTAGTGAAAAACATGAACCAAGGGAATTCTGTTCTACTAACCTTTTCATGAATAATACTTCAGTTCCTCCTAAAACCACAACCCAACTTCTTCCTAGGCCACTGTAAATTCCTGTGTATGGGAGTGACTCAGCTATTGTTCTAAATATTTACTATGTAGACTAGCCATGAGATTTCTAGCTCTATTCAAGTAAATTGTAATGCCTGATGTCATTCACTGTCTCTCCCACAATGCTAGAGGTAATTTTGAATGTTACTGAATAGGTAACATTCCTACTGGATTCCAAGCCCAGGGTCTGCTCAAGGACTGCCTAGAACATTGGAACACTGGAGGAGGCTAATCTAACTTAGCTAGATGTCAAAATCAATCCTTAGAGGTACTCATAATAAAACAATATTGAAGGAAAACACATCCGGTCACTGACTAAAATAAGGACAGATTTGGAGCATTCATTGTACAGGATACCACAGTTCCAGGAGACTAAGTTTCTGTGAACTTTTCACCTGGGGATTGCATCCAAGCTTTTGGGCCTGTCATGCAGAGTCACTCCTAGAGTGGGTGTGGCACGCTTAAGCTGAATTCTTCCTTTGATATGCATGCTTTCCTTACTAGAGACCACATGCCATACTAATAAACTTCTGGTAAAGTCCAGTTGCTTTTCTCAACATATATTTCTTCCTTCTTCAATTGAAAAACTGTGTGTCTATGAACTTTATTGGCTCTCTGAATTGATAAAGTATCATTATTCTCCATTTTAATGACTTCAAGAATTTTTTGTAAGATTTTTTTCATATATCTAAAAGGAAATCATGAAATCATTCATTTATTTTCATCTTAGTGGTTTCATCCTTTGCCCTTTTAAATTAAATATATCTCCCATACACTCAATCATGAGAACACTTGTTCCACTATTGGAGAAATTATGGTTAGGAATAGCCTTGCTAATGGATGAATACCTCTGTAGCAGTCTCAGAGATTTTAAACTTGTACTTCATTTAAAGTTCACCTTCTTTCTTATGCTTGTAGTTAGTGATGTGTTCTCTTAGATTACTGATAGGGCCAGCATGCTTGATGATTGCTGCCATGGATCCCCATTATATCTAGAACCACATGCCCGAATTAACTCTTTCATATTTTATCATACCAACTGAGAAGTATCTAATACATATGCTAAATTTGACTCTATCAAAAAACATGGAATATAAGTTGTTATTTAATACTTTATTTCATGTTTTATTGGCACGAACAATGATTATATATGTATCATGAAGCTCAGCCTGCTCCATGAGGCCATAACTATGATCATTCTACTTGAAATCAACGTATTCACTGATTATTTCAAATACAGTATGATTTAAGATGCAGAGAGAACATAGAAACTCATTTAGGTATTTATGAGAGAAAATGGTGCAAGCAATTACAGATTTAAACTTCAGAAAATACTGTATATTGTAAACCCTAAATTCAACAACTGTGTTACTACTAAAGAATGTCAAAATGTCCACCAGCCATTGGTACACTCTTTGATTATACCACCAATAAAATCTATAATGTCAAGAATTAAGAAATAGACTTCTAATATAGCCATTTAGCACTACCAAATGCAAAATACTCTGCTTCCCACACAGTTATATATAGCTATAATTGATAAATAAAACATGAGCACACACACACACACACACACACACACACACATTCTTCAATGAGTACAAATTAAGCAAACAGCATGCTCACAACTTCATCTTCCTATTCTCTCTAGATGTAGGAAGGACATTCAGATTTGTTCTCAGTGAATTCCAAGCACATAAATGCATAGAGGCACTGTTTTGTATATTTTGTCATCTTACTTTTGCACTTGTGTCTAATTATAAAATACACTTTGAGGATTATTTATGAAATATTATTAAAATGTTTTTTTCAGAAACTTTTTAATATACGAACCAAGACTAATTCTCTAGATGTTGCTTTTTTAAAATGACTGCTTGCTTTCTTAGTTGTATTGTTTTTCAAAGTATCAAAAGCATAAAGACGCTGGCAATAATTTTCAAACATACATAAAGTAATGAAAGAAGGCTGAGGTATAATTCACGTCCAGAATACCTTTCTAGAGTGAGTGTAGCTCTGGAATCTATTTTTAGAATGTGTGTGTATGTGTCTTAGTCAGGGTTTCTATTCCTGCACAAAAATCATGACCAAAAACCAAGTTGAGGAGGAAAGGGTTTATTCAGCTTACACTTCCATACTGCTGTTCATCACCAAGGAAGTCAGGACTGGAACTCAAGCAGGTCAGAAAGCA
>NC_034593.1:69106300-69117912 GCF_900095145.1 Mus pahari
AGAGAGAGAGAGAGAGAGAGAGAGAGAGAGAGAGAGAGAGAGAGACAGACAGGCAGACAGACAGACAGACAGACAGACAGAGAGACAGGCAAAGACAGAGAGGCAGAAGAAAGAGAGATTTGGGGAAACTTGTACTATGCTGAGCACTGCTCTAATATATCGCAATAACTGTATAACATATCAATATTTGCTCATATTCTCTCCAAAGTAAACTTATGAACAAAAAAAGGTAAGAACAATATCACAGACCACAAGCAATAAGTGGTAGAACTCTGGGTGTCAGAGTCTGCTGTCAATGTGCTTTCAGACAAGGTGTATTTATAAACACTGTGAAATGCCATGACATATCTAATATAATGTTATTTGACCATTAAGCCCTTTGTTGTCAAAATATTATTCTCTTCTCTGCCTATAACCACATGTAGGAAGACAAACATTTTTATTGACATGGAGTCACATTAATGTATGTTATTTTTCATTTTTTCTTCAAAGATTCAATTCTCTGATCCAAATATCTTCCCTATATTTAGAGTTAGTCAATTTTGAATTGTCTAAATAAAAATTCTTCCTCAATTTCTTTCACAAAAAGAAACACTTTATCAAAAATATGAGGATGTTTGCCTAGCAAACATATCAAGCATTTGGCATTTATTCATTTTATTGTGAGCTCCATTGAAAGAAGATTATTGGTTTATCATAGAAAGAGTATATAAAGAAATTATGTATTTGCAGTGACTCCATACTAAAGTTGTTAAAACTTACTTGTGAAATAAAAACATTTGCAAATGCATTGATTTGATCCTCATGACCAAAATAGCTATTTTCTACCATCAAAAAATTTTAAGGAATTTTATGCAAATACAAAGAAAGACAAAAAGAAGGAAGATTAATTTGACAAAGGGATTGGGAATATTCTACATAGCACTGTCAGAACACAGTACAGGAATGGAGTAGCAGAAGAATTCTGTGTGCTTGTGAGAATATTCCACATAAATGAGACAGGACTCTAGTAACCTCCATTTCTTAGTAAACATGGAATTAGTTTTGGAGTGTGTTTTTAGAACTACTCCCAGGTGTAGCAGATAGTAGTGTGTTTACTTCAGATTATTCATTATTGCTTGCTGTGGTTACTCAATTAAATGTTTAAACTATCCTTGATGTGGATCTGAGGAAAGCCATGTTTTTTGAATTGAGTGGTTTGTCCCTCTGTTTGTATCCAGCTTGAACTCATGAGAACTTTACTCAGATTACCTTTCTTAATCCTCAAATTATATATGTCTGAGGGTCTGAATAAAGTTGGCTATTGCATGAGACATTAGTCTACCTCATTTATCAGCTTTCTTCTCCCAGGTCTCATCACCTCTAGGGTGGTGACACAGAATGATTCAAAGAATAGACTTTCTCAGTTAGGAAGCAACTAGTAAACTTATTTAAAAGTTGGATTACCATTATCATCATGAGCTACGCATGAGGAGTGAGAAAACATGCAAGCAGCTAGTACACTAGAGAGTACATGCACCAAACCTGTTCTTCCTGTACACACCAAGGTTAGTCAAGTACCTTTCTTTCTTTCTTATTTTTTTTTTCTGTAAGTGCCTTTCAGTGAATGTAAATAGAAGAGAGCATACACAGAAGCAGAGTCAGCACAAGCTTGCATTTGGATTTATAAGCCCTAAGAAGAAAACGACACAGGAGTCTGTTTTATTTATGTGTAAAATGTCTCTTTCTGAAATTAGAGTATAGGAATTTATGCAAAATTACATTTAAAAAATTCTCTGAGTCTAAATTACATCCTGCAGTTGAAGGGACCGAAGACTCGTTTCATGTATTATGAGACAATTGTTCAGTCTGACAAGTAATTGAAGCATTTAATTTAATTCTGAATTAGAGATGACCTCAGAGACTGGAAATGTAAGGATTATGACACTGTTGCCATCTCAGAGGTTGAAGGCATGTATTTCTTCTGTGAAGTGTAACATTTAGCACTTCCCCATATTTGAAGCTGACTCCTACTAATTGCACCAACTCTCTTGAACTGTAGCCCTAATCAAATCAAACTGGACTTACATTCCATAATCAGAGATTTCATAGTTAAAGCTGGTGTTTTGAAATAGTCTTTATTATTGAGACATGGGAAGAAGCAGAAATAGACTAGAACCATTCAATCCTATTATCCTAACCTTCTACAATTCTGTGTATCATGGTTCAGGTCAAAAAATGCTCTATTCAACCACTGCCCCTTAAGAGTTTATTTCACTAACAGAGAAGACACTGCTGTTTTACTCCTTTCGACTGAGATAGAGACATGGCACATCCAAATGATTTTCATATGTACTACTAAATATATATTTTAAAAAAGTATTTTAAAAATTATCCTCTCATATCTCCCACAAAGCAGAATGGATTAATTGTGTTCTTACATAGATAATATAAAATAAATATTTGCAGAATGAATAACAATGCCCTTAATAGTTATATAGCTATATGATATATATATATATATATATATATATATATATATATATATACTTATATATACTTTCAACTATCCTAGAAATATACCTTAGAATACCATTGAATAGAAATGTCAGTATCCTTTCAGCAAGCACTTCTTGGCATTCACAATAGTGTATGGGTTTGGTGACTGTATATGAAATGTATTCTGAGGTGAAGCAGTCTCTGGATGCTCTTTCCTTTAGTCTCTGCTCTACACTTTGACTCCATATTTACTTCCATGAGTATTTTGTTGCCCTTTCTAAGAAGGACCAAAGCATCCACATTTTGGTCTCCCTTTTTCTTAGGCTTCATATACTCTTTGAATTGAATCTTGGGTATTCCGAACTTTTAGGCTAATACCCACTTACCAGTGAGTAGACACCATGTGTGTTCTTTTGTGATTTGGCTACCTCACTCAGGATGATATTTTCTAGTTCCATCCATTTGCCTAAGAATTTCATGAATTCATTGTTATTAATAGCTGTGAAAGTGTACCACACTTTCTGAAGGAAATCTGGGTTATTTCTAGCTTCTTGCTATTATAAATAAGGCTGCTACAAACATAGTGGAACATGTGTCCTTGTTATATGTTGGAGAATCTTTTGGGCACATGGCCAGGAGTGGTAAAGCTGGGACTTCAGGTAATACTATGTTCAATTTTCTGAATAAACACCAGACTGATTTCCAGAGTGGTTGTACCAGCTTGCAATCCCACCAGCAATGAAGGAGTGTTCCTCTTTCTCCACATCCTTGCCAGCATCTGCTGTCTCCTCAGTTTTTGATCTTAGCCATCCTGACTGGTGTGAGGTGGAATCTCAGAATTGTTTTGATTTTCATTTCCCTGATGACTAAGGATGTTGAACACTTTTTTAAGTGCTTCTTAGCCATTCAGTATTCCTCAATTGAAAATTCTTTGTTTAGCTTTCTACCCCATTTTAAATAGGGTTATTTGTTTCTCTGTAGTCTAATTTCTTGAGTTATTTTTATATATTGGGTATTATCCCTCTATTGAATGTAGGATTGGTAAAGATCTTTTCCTAATCTGTTGGTTGCTGTACTGACCTATTGACAGTGTCCTTTGCCTTACAGAAGCTTTGCAATTTTATAAGGTCCTATTTGTCTATTGTTGGTCTTGGAGCATGAGCCATTGGTATTCTGTTCAGGAATTTTTCCCCTGTGCCATGTGTTCCATGATCTTCCCCACTTTCTCCTTTAGTTTCACTGTATCTGGTTTTATGTCTCAAGGTCCTTGATCCTCTTGGGCTTGAGCTTTGTACAAGGAGATAAGAATGTGTCGATTTGCACTCTTCTAAATGCTGACCTCCAGTTGAACCAGCACTATTTGTTAAAAATGCTATATTTCCCCCCACTGGATGGTTTTAGTTCCTTTGTAAAATATCAAGGGACCATAGGTGTGTGGGTTCATTTCTGGGTCTTCAATTCCTTTCCGTTGATCTTCCTGCCTGTATCTCTGCCAGTGTCGTACAGTTTTTATCACTGTTCCAAATTATGAGCCACTGTGTCTATATTCTGATTAGAAAACTAGTCTACAGTAAAAACTGAGGTGGCCAAAATATTGTAGCATGTTGTAATAACATCTAACAAGAACATCCATTACAGAATAAATTTTAGGTTTTGCAAGTTAATATTCTGTTTCACAAATATGTTTTTCCTTGCCCTAGTTGCTATAATCCAAATGCAGCTCTTCCATATTTCCAGTGTTTTAAACTTCTCTTTCACAGAACATTATTAATCCAATTATTAATATTTTACCTATATTTGATTAATGTCACTGAATGTATAAACAAGTAATGGGACTGCATAGGATGTTATTTTCTTCCTTTCTGTAACTGCAATAATTGTGGCACGATGGTGTTCACATTCCTATTTCAGAAGATGATGAAATCTCATTAAAAAACAGATAGCTGACTAGGCAGTCGTGGCCCATGACTTTAATTCCAGCACTTAGGGAGCAGAGGCAGATAGATCTCTGTGAGTTTGAGGCCAATCTGATCTACAGTCTTCCAGGGCAGCCAAGGAAACAGAGAAAGTCAGTTGCAAAAATACATACATACATACATACATACAACATACAACATACATACATACATACATACATACATACATACAACATACATACATACATACAATTTTAAAAATTAAACAGCTATGTCATTTCTGAGTAATGCCTGCCATGATACAGATACTTCTTTTTGTGTCTTTAGATTGAGAAAGTTTGTATCAATCACATTGTTAGAACTTAAAATGTTTGATGGAAAAATGTCAGGGATTTTTCTAATACATATATAGGATACTAATATATAATGCGATTATAAATTATTTTAGAAATGTTAATATTGTTAAAAAATCTAAATAATAATTTTTTTTTCAAATTTTTTCTTCACTAACAGCATCAGCCTAATTCTGATATTGATTTTGAGAGACACGTTTTGAATCAGTTAACTTATTAGTTTCCTTCTGTTCTTGTCAAGTATTGATTTTTAAATGCATTTATGAATGAGCAACTATCTATACAAATATGACTATGGCAAAGAAGGTGAAATCAATATTGGCAAATAATGCCCCTGAAATAGCCGTAACTAACTTAGCTAGGTATTGAGTATTTTAAATGGATCAGGACAGATAGTGCATTTTAAACCATTTGTTTTCTCAAAAAAAAAAAAAGAAAATGTTCATTGGTATTAGTGACTTAGTCTCAAAAACTCTCCTAGAGTCTCATGTCCCCAAAATAAATGTCCCAGTATTTCCATATAACTTATCACATACTGCTTTGTGCTTTGAATCATTTGTAGAATAATTCAAATGCTATATACAAGTTCTACCTGTAGTTGTAATACTCATTGTTTTTGGAACAGTGATCAAAGTCTGTCAAGGTTTGGTAGAGATTCTTTCTCCCTCTCCCTCTCGCTCTCCCTCTCCCTCTCGCTCTCCCTCTCCCTCTCNCTCTCCCTCTCCCTCTCCCTCTCCCTCTCCCTCTCTTTCTTTCTTGATAGATGTAGTTGAATTCATGAATTAGGAATGTATAGCCATATTATATGCTTAAGTGAAGGTGAATTTTAAAAATCTCTTGACCGGTATGTTGGAAAACTTTTCTATGTTCTGTCTCTGGTTATCAGTTCTGTAGAAGCTATGAAGATGTCCTGATACCATTTAAATTAAGTGCTTCAACTAAAGCCAAAACTCCAGATCAAGGTTGAAATCATAAGCAAGGTTTTGAATAAAATTACTTTCCAATTGGTCATATTTACATAAAAGTTGCAAAATCAGTACTGAGTCCATATATACCCCAAACGTGCCTTCCCTATTGCTAAAATCTTGCAACACTAGGGTCGATTTCCTTTGACACATTATGTAACATTAGCACTTTTTATTAGTTACAGTTAGCAGTTCCTTTATCTCTTCACATTTTGTGTAATATCCTTTTCAGTTTCAGAAGCCAATCAAATATACATTATATTTAGTCATTGTAATAACTGGGTTCTCTATTCTAAAGGTATTTCTTAGCTTCACATTGTTTTGGCTACCACTGTAGGATTATCTTCTCGACAGACACCAATAAATGTTTATTCATGCCAGGGGAAGACATCGATAGCAGAGTAAAGAAGCAATTCCACTCAAATCTAGCTCAGTGAACCAGTGAGTTTACTGATATATGAGTGAAGGGTTTCTGACCGGAGCGTGGTGACACAGAGGCAGATGTACCACTTAAAAGCTAATTTCTCTGCACAACTTTCAGTTTCTTGGTGAGTGGGACTCTTTTTCTCCTGAGTACTTGTTACTTCTCAGATATTTTTGCAGGGCATGTTAACATTTTAAGCAGTAGGTTCTGGTGTTTTATACATTTCCTGAGCACTATAAATCTGTGTCCTCCCTTAAAGACAAGAGGCTACTACCATATAGAAGAAATAGATAGGCATCAATGACCTTCATGATGTATCTACCAACTATTTTGCAGATGAACCCTCACTTTGGTTTTGTCTGCTTCCTCGTGGGTAGATCTTCTTGAACTTTATAGCTATGGAAGAAGACCACAATGACAAATAGCTATTTTCATCACTTGTCAAGGGTTTAGGCCACAATTAGGATGTATCTCAGTTCACATTGACACTGACAACCTGAATGAGGGAGGGTTCTTCCTGACAGAGAGGAGTTCTCATTGCTGTGAAGTTACATTTTTCCCCCTTTTTGATTGCCTTTGGAAGTTAAACATTTTGGTCACACTTACAGACTGTTGCACCTCACTGAGAACAAAGTAATTACAAATTATTTGGAATTGTTGCATATACTTGTATATCACTGTTTACATATTTAATCTATTATGTATAGAAACATGATTAATTAATATGCCTTTTAAGCTTTGGGTTATAGTTATAGTTTGGGATATAGTCTCTTTATTTTGGTGTGCATTTACCTTTTGCCAGCTGAAGCTCTGTTATCTGGTTCCTTTGAGGCATTCATACAGTTTTCCCTTTGTTTCTAGCACTTATTCAGGCTCCACATGAACATCTTAAGGTCCAGCCCAAACACAGAGCAACGTTTCCACACATCTGGCTTCTTTCCATGAGTGACAGTAGAGAGACTATTAGCTACATTACAAATGATGAGTGTGAGATTAGCCATTCTGTTGTTATGCATGCAAGAGGGTCCGAGAATCCAGGAGATGCCCAGTCTTTGAGGCTCAGCAATCCCAATATGTTGCTGAAGGTTTGAAAGGTGCTCGCAAAGGAGCTGATCTTCAGGTCACATGTTAAAGCAAAACAAAAATCCAAACTAGGTTGTGAGAAAAGAATGGCATCAGGTGCTTCAGCTGACATAGTCTTTGAAGCAGGTAACCACAGGGATGAAACCAGAAAAGCAAAAGCAGCTCACACTTTCTCTCAGAACTTTGTGTCTGGGTTAATGATGTTAGGAGCTACCACTCTGGAAGAACTAGTTTCCCTATTCAGTCAGTTCTTCCAGGAAGTACTCTCACAGACCTGCAAGGGCACTTTTCTTTTTTTATCTAGTTCCAAATAGTAACCAAAATGAACTATTACTCAACCCAAGATCACGATTAGCTATCTTTTTCCTACTACTAAATAAACTTAAACCAATGTCAATGAATAACCGATAACATAAAGCATCATAGATAAAGTGACATTGTTGTTCCTTTTGAATGGATCGATTTAGGAGTAATACCCAAACATTAGTTTCTGCCAATAAGGCACTCTCCCAGAATACAAGAAAAACGTAAACTGACTTGTAGGCTTTGCTGTTTCATAAAATTTGATGTTTTTCCTTTATGTCAGTATTTTTGAAAAGATCTAATTTCAAACTGCCAATCACAGGTTTTTAAAAAATAACTGTGAAATTGTAACTTACTGATTCTTTTGAGTTGAGATGAAGCCATATCAATCATGAGGCAGAAAAATTATATACATATAAATAACCACATATTAGTAGACAAAAAATTTGGTTTTAACAATTAGAAATTTCTTAAATCATCAATGAAAAAATTAACTGTGGCAGGAATAGAAAGGTTTAGCCTTTCCTTGATTCTTCTGTTTTTTTTTTTTTTTTTTTTTTTTTTAGTTCCCATCTCCACTCAGCAATCTGGGTGACATGTCTGCCCACACCCATCAGAAATCCCTGTAACTCACTGGCAGCTGAGCTCTCAAGATCCCATTGTACTACAGTGTTTCCTGACTAAGGATCTGGCCCTGACCCTCCGCCCCTCAGCAGGTTGTTGGTTTTTGACACTGGTCATGACTTGGTGTTGTATAGAACATTAGTATTTCAGGGAATTGGGGCCACCATTGCTCCCTCTAGAATTGGTTGCAAAAATGAATAAAATCTAGGTTAAATTCACTGTTGACGTATTTTGAATAAGGAAGGGTGCTGGCATAACCAAGTAGGAAAGTTGTTAGCTGCTTTCTCTAGAAATAATGTGATTCAGGATTATTTAAATTCCACAAAGTATATAATTTTGCAGTGTCCAATTAAACAACTTTATGGTGCTATTTTTTAAAATGATTTTCCTTTTAAATTTGAAAAATTAAATTTCCTCAATTAGCAAAAGAACTACACTGTCACTCCTTCTTATTAACTTAGTGATAAAATTATTTGGCCCAACATCTTTAGAGAAATCTTAGGCACTATCTTTCAAGAAATTGATAGTTCTTTATACATTGGAGTTAATAATTCATTTTAAATAAGTTATCCTGAATTAACTATCAATAAGACACTATACACTATACATTGAGATTATTATAATTCACAGACATAAGTACCATATATGTTAGAGTAAAATATCAACTCAGATCCTTGGCATCTTCCATTCTAAAATAGAGGCTCTGGTAACAGTCATACATCATAGTATTAATGTAGTCAGCACCCAAATTATTAATGCTTGAACTTTGGTGATTGTAGTAGAATTTATAATAGTAAAATTTATAAAGTGAAAGTACCAATTCATATGAGAAAGTGCTGTACGACCACTGAACAATGTTCTAAACATGAAATTTATTTTTGTCCTTTCTCTTACATTTTCTTTTATTTTCAAACTTTCCTACTATGTCCAAGTATGATTTTAGAAACGTATATTTACAAATGACTATGCAATACATTTAAGTTCAAAAATGATGGAATTAGTCAGTGTAATATACCTTACAGCTCTTAAAATGCTATTTCAGCTGCTTTTAGTAGAAAAAAAAATGGCTCACATGTAAGAAAATCCACATTTTCTAATGTGGTTTTCCTTACTCTTGTATGGTGAATTTTTTCTTGTAAACATGTATTAACTTTGCTCCTTATTATATGCAGACTTTGGCTCAGTGTTATATGATCCCTAATGGCTAATTTTTTCTCTACTCCTATCTCCAGCAATGTGAATTTCTTAATTTGTATGGCCAATATTAGCTTAACCTTTAAGACACGGCAACACCCAGATGTGTGGAGTGATTAAAAAGGACTTCCTCATTGGGAGCATCCACACATCTTTTCAGGTATAAAGGGCCTATAGACTTATTTCCCAAGTGGGGAAGAAAGGGTCGATGGAGCACCTGCCTCTCGCTTACTGCAAGTACTAAAGGCACATGTTATTTTCTTTGGTCCCAAGTCCATTTCAGATTTTATGCATTTGCCAAGCATACTGACATGCAAGATGGCTTACACAACAAGGAATGTCAGGTCGATCTGTCATCTCACCTCACTCTCTCACAGCCACAAATTAAATCCCAAGTATATTTTTGGTTTGATAATTCATGAAATTGAGTTATTTGCCTGTGTTAACCCTCTTTTCCACTTCAAAATCTTCTTTTTATTAAGACCATATCTTATTTTGCTCTAACTTTAAACAATTTTAAACTCTAAAACAAATTTTTTAATTAACAATTAAACAATTTAATTAAAAATAATTAACAACAATAACACTGTAACACATTGAGGAGTAGGAAATTGCAAGTGCTTTATTTCAACTTTTAATCTCTACAAGGCCTTGCACAAGTTCTCAAAAAATCTAAATTCTTGTCTAATCAGAGAGAATATTGCCTATTTTATCTTATATAGTGCCAAATATTACCTTTGGTTTAAGATGTGATAGAATAATATAATGATACATATAGGTTAACCAGGCTCCAGTGTAGACAGGCCACACTACGTATTTAATGGTTTGGTCTTGTGTTTTGTAATGACTTTAAGGTGACTGCATAAGACAGGCACAAAGTGGGATCCAGCTCAAGGGAAGATCCCAATGCCTGACACTATAACTAAGACTATGGAGCACTCACAAAAAGGGACCTAGCATGACCACACTTCAGAAGATCAAGCAAGTAGCTGGAAGAGTCAGATACAGATATTTTCACCCAATGAATGGACACAAGCAGCTGATACCTGCTATTGAATTAGGGAAGGCTGAAAGAAGCTGTGGAGAATGGTAACCCTGTAAGAGGACCAGCAGTCTCAATTAATCAGGACCCCCAAGATCTCTCAAACACTGGATGACCAAATAGGCAGCATACACCAACTGATATGAAGTCCCCAACACATATAGAGCAGAGGACTTCCAGGTCTATGTTCAGATAGGATGCACCTAACCCTCAAGAGACTGGATACCCCAGGGAGTTTAGAGGTCAGGTGGGATTGGGGGGTGGTGGTAAAGGGGAAGAGGTATGGGATATGGAACAGTCAGAGGTTAGGGGGGGGGAAATAAAATGTGGAATGTAAATAAATAAATTAATTAATAAAAAATTCAAAGGTGTCAGTTATTAACTGAAAATGGTCTAGAGTCATTACAGGTAATCATAATTGAGAGATTTCTCAAATAAGAATTGGCTTTGATGATTACTATGTAGAATAAAGCTAATTGATCCATTCTTATCTTCTTGTACAAAGATCAGTGATAAGTCAATCTAGGAACTCCACATAAAACCAAAGAAATTAAAACTTATAGAGGAGAAAGTGGGTAAAAGTGTCAAAGATATGGGCACAGGGGAAAAATTTCAGAACAGAACAGCAATGGCTAGTGCTGTAAGATCAAGAATCAACAAATGGAACCTCATAAAATTGCAAAGCTTCTGTAAGGCAAAAGATACTGTCAATAAGACAAAAAGGTCACCAACAGATTGGGAAAGGATCTTTACCAATCCTAAATCAGATAGGGGACTAATATCCATTATATATAAAGAACTCAAGAAGACAGACTCCAGAAAACCAAACAACCCCATTAAAAATGGGGCACAGAACTAAACAAAGAATTCTCAACTGAGGAATAACGAATGGCTGAGAAGCACCTCAAAAAATGTTCAACATCCTTAATCATCAGGGAAATGCAAATCAACACAACCCTGAGATTTCACCTCACACCAGTCAGAATGGCTAAGATAAAAAATTCAGGTGACAGCAGATGCTGGCAAGGATGTGGAGAAGGAGGAACACTCCTCCATTGTTGGTGGGACTGCAAGCTTTAAAATCACTCTGGAAATCAGTCTGGTGGTTCCTCAGAAAATTGGACATGGTACTACAGGAGGATCCAGCAATACCTCTCCTGGGCATATACCCAGAAGATGTTCCAACTGGTAATAAGAACACATGCTCCACTATGTTCATAGCAGCCTTAT
>NC_034593.1:69118927-69131261 GCF_900095145.1 Mus pahari
TCAACATCCTTAATCATCAGGGAAATGCAAATCAAAATAAGCCTGACTTTCCACCTCACACCAATCTGAATGGCTAAGATAAAAAATTCAGGTGACAGCAGATGCTGGCAAGGATGTGGGAAGGAGGAACACTCCTCCATTGCTGATGACATTGCAAGCTGGTACAACCATTCTGGAAATCAGTCTGGTGGTTCCTCAGAAAATTGGACATAGTACTACCAGAGGATCTAGCAATACTTCTCCTGGGCATATACCCATAAGATGTTCCACTATGTTCATAGCAGCTTTATTATACTAGCCAGAAGCTAGAAAGAACCCAGACATCCCTCAATACAGGAATGGATACACCAAATATGGTACATTTACACAATGGAATACTACTCAGCTATTAAAAACAATGAATTTTTGAAATTATTAGGCAAATTGATGGATCTGGAGGATATCATTCTGAGTGAGTTAACCCAATGACAAAAGAACTCACATGATATGCACTCATTAATAAGTGGATATTCACCCAGAAACTTAGCATACCCAAGATACAATTTGCAAAACACATGAAAATCAAGAAGAATGAAGGCCAAAGCATGGATACTTCATTCCATTTTAGAATGGGGAACAAAATAACTCTGAAGGAGTTACAGAGTAAAAGTTTGGAGCTGAGACAGAAGGAAGGACTATCCAGAGACTGCCCCACCTAGGAATCCATCCTGTAAACTGCCACCAAACCCAAACACTTACATATGCCAGCAGGACCCTGATATAGCTGTCTCTTCTGAGGCTCTGCCAGCGACTGGCAAATACAGAAGTGGATGCTCACAGTCAGCTATTAGATGGAACACAGGGGCCCCAGTAAACGAGCTAGAGTAAGTACCCATGGAGCTAAAGCGGTCTACAACCCTATAGGAGGAACAACAATATGCACTAACCAATATCCCCCAGTGCTTGTGTCTCTTGTTGCATATGTAGCAGAGGATGGTCTAGTAGGCTGTCAATGGGAGCAAAGGCTCTTGGTCTTGTGAAGATTATTTGCCCCAGTACAGAGGAATACCAGGGCCAGGAAGTTGGAATAGGTGGGTTGGGGAGCAGGGTGGGGGGAGGGTATAGGGTTCTTTTGGGATAGCATTTGAAATGTAAAAGAAGAAAATATCTAATTAAGAAAGAAATGTAATCACTTAAAGTTGTACTCTCTGTTTCACTCCATATGATAAAAGAGTAAAAAAATTTTTTTCTGAAATGCATTTTTAATCTGGAAGTGATTATTTGAAATTATGTAAGTATTTTTTCTACTAAGTTTTACCCAAATGCTAGCAGTCACTCCACGCTCTCTAAATATTACATAAAATGAAATTTTTTGGTTAAATTAAAAAAAAAAAGATAAAAAGAATTGCCTTTGAGATAATTTCTTGATTGATTATTGATCTGGGTGGGTGAGAATTGATATGGTTGAATAATAATTAATATAGGTGGGTCCAGGCCCCACTGCTGTGGACAACACCATTCCTATAACCCAGTCTCTGGTTCTGGTATGTTAATATTGGTTAGAGTTAATAATGACTATAGACCTCATGAGAGTTTATCAAACTTGTGGTGATCCATGAGATATGCTCCACTCTATACAGATTCCTGGGGCTCTCTAGCCACTCATTACTTTGTGAGGATACAGAGAGGGGTATTTTTCTATAACCCAAAGATAGAGTCATGACATAACACTTATCCCAAACCCCATTCACTTCATATATGTGGGGCTTGGCGCCTTAAAACTTACATTTGTGTGGTTGAAGATCCCAAGTCTTAGAGGTTAAGTTATAGCTTTCTAAGCTGAATAATGCAGAGAAAAAGAAGTCCTTTCCCCATCTAATCCCTTAATACCTTGTCTGTCTCCATACTATAGATAGGATAGACAAATTACCATAACAAGGAACACAATAGCTTTCTTACCATTTCCCCAAAATTAGTTAAAAGATCTCAGATCATAAGTCTTCATAAGCCAAATTTGTTAGTATTATGGAGCCTGATTACCACACTCAATAAGGAATTAATTATGTGATACAGTCTTACTGAAAAAAATTTGATTAATAGTGTTTAATATTGCATTTGAGTCACTGGTATCCTGCATGTCCAGTACCAATAATGGAAAATGTAATTGTATTTTGTTGGCAAAGCAGAGAATCGCAATAACATTTCCTTGATTCTTACACACATGCAATAGTATTCATACTTGGGGCTTAGAAGTCTACTTCTAATTCCAAACCAGACAACATACTACTGAACTCCACCATGCATGGTATATACTCACTGATAATCAGATATTAGCTAAAAAGTACAAAATTACACATGATAAAATTCATAGACCATAACAAGAAGGAAGGCACAAGTGTTGATGCTTCGATCCCACTTTGAAAAGGAGAAAAAATTATGGAAGGTAGAGGGAGTGAGGGGCAAGTGTGGGAGAGGTAAAGGAGAGGGAAAAATGAGGAGCAGGTGAGAGGAGACCAGTGAGAAGCCCAGAGGGCAGAGTGAATGAGTGGAAATGTACAGCAGTGGAGGTGGGGGGAGGGGAGAATCTAAAGATCTTCAGACACTTGGGATATGTGAGGTTGCTAGGACTCAGCAGGGATGACCTTAGCTGAAATACCAAAGAGGGAGAGGTGGAGCCTGAAGAGACCACATCCAGTAGATAGATATGGCCTGCAGTTGAAGAATGGGGCCACCCACCCATCTTCAAACTTTTTGACCCAGAATTGTTCCTTTCTAAAGGAAATCCAGGGACAAAAATGGAGCAGAGACAGAAGGAAAGGCTAGCCAGTGACTGGTCCAACTTGGGCTCCATCCCATGTAGAGGTATCAAACCTTGACATTATTTTTGATGCCATGTTGTACTTGCAGACAGGAGCCTAGTATGGTCTTCTGAGAGATGCTACCAGCAGATGACTGAGGCAGATGCAGATATTTATAGACAACCATTGTACTAAGGTTGTGGGCTCCTATGGAAGAGTTAGGGAAGGGAATGAAGTAGCTGAAGGTGATTGCAAGCTCTTAGGAAGAACAACAGCATCAACTAATGCAGAGCCCTCATCTCACCCAGAGACTAAGCCACCAACTGAAGACTGTACATAGCTTGGTCTATGGTTCTAGGCACATATGTAGCAGAGAAATCCCTTGTCTGGACTCAGTGAGAGGATTCCACTAATCCTGTAGAAACTTAATGTTCTTGAGGCGTATACTACTAGGGGTGAGGTTGTGGTGGATGGATGGGTAGATGAGTACCCTATAAGAAGCAAAGTGAGGGAGGATGTGGTGAAGAACTGGGGATTGGGAACCAGGAAGGGGGCAAGATTTGCAATGTAAATAAGTAAATTATTTAATGAAAAAATAATTTAAAAAGAAACGTCAAGAAACATACTTCTCTTTTGCATTAATTAATTTACATATTCATTTTAAAGGAGGCAACTGCCAAAGCACAAGCCTAGAACAAGAGTAAACTAAGTAGAATCTGCTTTTAGAAAGAAGAAAGTCTCTAGTTCAAGGCATATGTTATAACAAAAATATCCTAAGCATATCAATACATACCCATGTACTTTCTACAAATTTATGGTAAAATATTCACATACATAAAAAGACAGAATGTCTTTTCTCAGATTCATCATTCTTCCATTTAGGTAGAAATGTTGCCCAACAAAAAGAAGTCATAATATTTATGTGACTGGTGTTGATTAAACTTGGGTAATTAACCCCTTTAAAAAATATAAGCTTTTTGAAGTAAGCTAATAATTTGTTATGTATAAATAGTCATATTCATTTATTTAGAATGTGTGCTATATTATCTGCTAAATGTTCCAGATCTTGATAAGCAAGAACAGTTGAGCAAATTGAAGGAATGGGCGAAGTGAACCATAAAATTTGAATCAGTGAGCTTTGCTATGCTTAAAGATTATTCTCTTGAAATCTCATGTTGAAATGTAACTGCTTATTGCAAATATAATGATACTAACCTTCAAATGTTATTGAGAGTGTGAAAGTTTTCTCCTCATGAGTAGAATAGTATATTTATATGGGTGTGGAATATGGTAAATGTAGGTTCATTCCAAGGGAATGGAAGTGGTTTCTTGCCACAGGAGGATTGAATTTTCCCATCTTGGGATCTTTCTAATGCCCAGTGTGCTAAAGCATTCTATACTCATTTCCTCAGTATCATAGTTACAAATAAAATAGATATGGTCAGAAGCTTGTAGAGCCTTGGTGTTTGGTTCTTGATCTATGTAGGATGGACTGTGACAATGCCAAAATCAAAAAATGTCATTCAGTTTGTTTTCATGTATTATAAAATACTAATTACTAAATAATTCTCTATTCCTAATGTGATGAAGGCTCACTGCACAGCCAAGGATTTAATAAATATCACAGTAATGATGTTGATTATAAGAATTGTGAAGAAAACAGGCAAATACTGAAAGATGATAATGGGTTGCCATAAACCCAGCCTAGTTGTAACACTAATTTTACTTGTTCAATCAACTGTCCCTTTCTTGTGTAAGAAATTACATCATCCCCTTGTATCTGATATACCTGGTGATTTGGAAAATAGCTTTGTATAAACACATATTAGTAACTACCACTAAAAATTGTGTTTCCTCAGCTCATAGTCCTATTAGAACATGTTATGTTATATCCACTGGCATACCAACTTCTCAGCTCTGTCAGCTCTGACTCTGAGATCTTGATTATTTGCACCTTCTACAAGACATAACACTGATCTATTGCATCAATGACATTATTTTTATTGCACTTATTCAGCCAGAAGCTGTATGTTCTCTACACTTCCATTATAACATAATTTTATTTCAGAAGGTGGGCAATAAATTGGATTAAATTAAGGGCTTTCAATCATACTGAAAATCAATGGACATATTGACATAAAGCATGCGAGGATCTATCTCCCTTTTAAGATAAAGAATGAATCATTACATCTGCCCCTTCCTACAACCAGAGAAGAATTCCAGTTGCCGTTGGACCACCTAGGATTCCAGATGCTAAATATTCCTCATTTTGCTATGTTCCCTTACAAATTTGTTGACTTTCTTGAAAAGTTGCTATTTTTGAAGGTACTAAACACTACAAAAGGTACAAGGTGACATGTAATCTGATCTGTCACATAGTTTATTTGAAGCCACACATTTAATGGTGTTGGAAGTGCTGTTGTCAGATAGGATGCCATCTGTGACACTTGGCAGGATATAACACCACCCACCAACAATTACAAAACAACTCTTAACCTGCTTCAGGTCCTTAGTATTTAATGACTAGTAAACAACCGTCTAATGATTATCATGCAACATCTACTGCCAACCACTAATTGGATATATCCAGACCATGAGTAGAGGAAATGTATACAAAGAACTCCTTACCGCCTACATGTGCTATGCCTACAAACTGGCCTGACTAATCTTTGAAAGGACAAACAAATTCACAAACAGTCTCCTAAATTCTCATTTATTTCATTCTATTTCTCTCTTTCTCTCTTTCCTTTCCTCTCCCTCTCCCTCTCCCTCCTCCCTTTCTCCCTCCCTGCATCTGTCCCTACATATGTCATTTAAAGGAGCAGCCCCTATTGAAAATTTTACAAGAAAGAGAGTACTCGAGGTTGCTTGATTTACTAGTCCTCTGAGCATGTACAGTGGGAAGATAGATGTAGTACTACAGGACCAGAAAGACAGTGCTGATGGGAAATCTAGGAGAGATACAGGATACACTATTCCAGTCAGAGCTTCTGGTTGAACACTGAATTTTGAAATGGAATTTGGCAAATGACCAAGTACATGCACTCCATGACCTGATATCATGACTTGGTTTGCTAGTAAGATTTTGAAGGGGTGTAATTAGAAAGTTAGTTACAAGAAATTTGGAAGTGAATGCGTGACTAGACCTATGATGAACAAAATGTGGATATATTTGTGCCCTGTATGAATGATACTCTTTGAGTGATATAGAGATGTAAAACATAGAGAGGATGGCATGACCTATCCCATAGATATTGCAAGCCATTCTTGCCTTGCCTAAAAAACTAAAGAACTCAGAATGTCATCACCACGTGCTATCCATACTTTGTGAGGGAAGTAATTGGCAACAAGGGATTCCAAACCCTGTTTACTTATTTGTGCAGTCTACCTAGGCTGTGATAGACATCTGGAAATTCTGTTCATTTATTTATTTTTTAAAGATTTATTATTTATTTATTTATTTATTTATTTATTTATTTATTTATTTATTATAAGTACACTGTAGCTATCTCCAGATACTCCAGAAGAAGGAATCGGAAATCATTAAAGATGGTTGTGAGCCACCATGTTGTTGCTGGGATTTGAACTCATGACCTCTGGAAGAGCAGTCAGTGCTCTTAACTACTGAGCCATCTCTCCAGCCCTCTTTGCATTTATAATACATGAAAAAAAAAAACTTGGATGTGAGACAGTAAAGAAGAATGAGTTAACAAAATCTTCTAGGGAAACTGTCAAAAGAAAGAGGCGAAGAAAATGAAAGTTACTTCATTTATTGTGAAATCATAACTCTAAACCAAAGAAACCCAAAAGGAAAAAGGAGATTATCTAGGATTTATCCTTCCCAAGGCACAGATAATTCCAGATCAAGTGGAGAAACAATTGCTCAGCACTTATAATATGACAAAGGTGTAGAGATAGAGAGGTAATCACATGAAGAGCAAGTGTTTACTAGAACGTTGGTCTCATTATATCCAAACCCTAGACCAAAAAGGCCTAAGAGTGCAATGGAGAGGATAAAAGTTTTCACCTTCCCAAGATGATGCAAAACATAAATTTTCTAATACAGAACATTTCTCTATTGAAGACATACCTATAGTCCTACTAAGCTCATCTAATGCGGACATTCAAATGAACCTGAACACCACTACAAATCATCAGCTCCCAGAGGGAAGTGTGTCTCTCTCCAAAGGCCAGCTCCAAGGTGGACCATGTGAAAAGGAAAGAAGTAGAGCCAGAAGCTTCAAGAAGACAAGAAAATGACATTGAATGGAGAGAAAGGGGGAACATAAATCTCCTAAGAAAGCCAAAATCTGAAATCCAGAAGATGCTGAAAAGAAATGTACTAATTATCAAGTATAGACACACGTAAATTGAGAATGCCCCAAAGTCCCCTAAAGTACACAAGGGAGCTTGAAATGGCTTGGAAGTGATCATACTCATAGTGGTGTCCATAGAATAAGAAGAAGCCAAATTTCTGAGCATTATTGGGTAGAGTTACAAGAAATGTGAGCAAGAAAACAAACTGCATTGTAACAGGCTGGGTCAGTAGACAGTCCAAGGCAAGTGACAAGGCAGTGGCACCGACAAAAAAAAAAAAAATACTTGAAGATGGCCTGTTGAGTCTGACTTGAGTGATGCCAGGCATGAACTCTAAGTATCAAATATTAGCAGAAGCTGGACTTAAAAAGAAAATGGTAAAACAAGAACACACACTGCCCCCTTCAAAAGGTGGCCAAGGTAAAAATAAAACCTAGTCCAATCAGAATCAGAGTCTAAAAAGGAGCAAGCTGACTTCCCAAGAGGACAGTTCTGCAAAGGCAATCAAGAAGAAAGCAAATGCATTCCAGAGGGACCTAGACTTTAAGGCTCAGGTCATTAAAGAGAGGCATAGTGACAGCAGGCCTGGGAGCTTTGCTGAAGACAAAAGAAAAAGGCTGATCTGAGTGGATATATACAAACCCACATATCTCAAAATCATAATTAGACAGCAGGATAACTAGAACTGTGCCAACAACTGCTAGACTGGCTCTGTAACTGGCATACAAGTTCTCCGGAAAAGAAAACAAACAAACAAACACACAAACGTAATATAACAATTCAAATTATAATAATTATGTAAAAATAACAACTCATGATAACGATAAGAACACAAAAAATGAACTCAAAACCTACATGAGAAAATAAAACATTTTCCTGTGTAAATTCAAAAGCACAATATTAAATTAAGCATGTTGAATGTCTTCCATAGGCAAGCAAAATAGCAGAGTACAAGTGATCTGATGGAGGAAATGGGAAAATTGGGTGTGTGCTTTAACTAGATATTGGAAGAGAGATTAATTCAGAAGAAGGAAGTAAAAGAATAAAAGTAAAGATGTCTGAAAGAGTTATATGAAATATATGTATTTACCTGGAGTTGCATATAATATATATATATATATATATATATATATATATATATATATATATATATAACTGGTATACATATATAAAATTTAAATGAATTTTTCCCATGTAGGCTAATAGTTTCTGTTAGAACTAAAAACTCTAACACCAGACACATGAACCATTTTTTTTTTTTTTTAGTATTATCCAGGACTGGTGATATCCTCCAAACATGGGAGATTTCTAGTGTCCTTGGTTGATTTTCAGAAAGTGAAGTTATTTTCTTATTGGTGAAGACAACTCATTTTTGGCACATTTTTCAAAGGATCTGAGGTGGTTTTATCAGGAAATTTCCTCCTTAAGGACACATCTACTTGGTCCAGGAAAGTGCCATGAAGGCTTCCAAGGGAAGGGAGCAATCAACAGATCTATCTACCTTTGATGCATATGATATAAGACAATGACCAGCATGGCAAAATATCTCTAAGGGTATTACAGGAGCAAACATATTTCAGCATCTCTCTAATTGGACTTAAAGCCCAGTCAATGAGAAGAAAATCATGTCCAGTACTGGGGCTATGTAGGGTTAATAATCTTGGAGGATTATTCAGAACTTCCATTTTACTAAGCCCCCATAATTAATAACTCCATTCTAAATATGTATCCGTATACACATGGATTAGTATAGGTCTTACCAATCATTAATGAAAGATCTCCCTAAAGTGGTGGAGACAATTATAGACAACCAGAACTGATCAAATGCAGAGCACAAGTTTGTGTACTCTCCACAAATTTATACATCTACAACAAAGATTTCATGGCACTTTTCTGGACCAAGTAGAAGAGTCTTTAAGGAGGAGCTTTTCTGTTAAATCCACCTCAGATCCTTTGGAAAATGTGTCAAAGAAAGAGTTGTCGTCACCAGTAAGAAAATAACTTCACTTTCTGAAAAATCAACCAAGGGCACTAGAAATCTCCCATGATTGGAGGTTACCACCAGGCCTGGATAATACTCAAAAAAAAAAAAAAAAAAAAAAAGAAAAAAGAAAAAAGAAAAGAAAAGAAAAAGGATCAACTATCATAGCAGAAGAAACAGAGATACTAAGAGGCAGAAGATCAGGAATTAAGGTGTGATATTTCATCTCAGAAATATTAGAGAAGCTACAACCATGAAGTCTCATCAACATGGCTACCAAAACAGATCTGAAATAGATAGACACCAGTGGACTTGCTAACATGGAAGAGAGAAATCTCATGAGTTCTAAACCATAGACAAGGAACTACAGGCAACTAAGGATACTGACAATGGAGTTCTTACAAAGGGAAGAGCCCCCAATTGGCTATCTGATACCAAACGATCAATCCTTTAATTCCAAGTGCAAATATAATATTATATAAATTGAATGGATTTTATTTATATATTTAAGAATACACAACACACACATACAAAGGAGGGGAGGCAAAGGGGAATGCACGGGAAGTTTAGAGGAGCAAAATGAAAAAATGATGTAATCTTGTTTTAATTTCCAAAAATTATAAAAAGGAAGACTTTTCTAAAAGTAAAGTTATATTTGATTGTCACAATGTAATCTTTGCACATGTAAACTCAAGGAACATATAAATGTGGGCAATTACCTGGACAAGACATGTGGTAAACAGTAACAGTTATTCATTGATCCTTTCCAAACAAACTGCAAATTACTAAACTTGTTCTCTGCCACACACATCAACATCTTAGTTCTTCACAATTTTTCCTTCATGCCTCCTCTAATTAAACATATGTTTACTTTGACAGAATATAATAAACTATATATTAATTGATAAAACTACTATTCTTAATCCCATTTATGCTGGATCCTGATAAAGAAATATATAAGGAATTAGTACCTGAGTCAATGACTTTAAATAAGACAATGAATATCCATTATCATGGTATGTATGTAGATAGGTAGATTATAGATGATATGTAGATGATATATATATATATATATATATATATATATATATATATATATATATATATATATATATCAGGATACAGGTATATATCCATGTGTCGAGAAATAATTACCAGAGTGCAAATAGTTATATAAAACTATCACTTGTGAAAAATACAACTGACACTTTTCTACTATTTAAAGTTTAATAATACTCTATACCTTACCTGAGCTAATGTAATTTTAATTTTACATTGATATTCCATACTTTTAAGTGAGAAAATCTACTAACTATAGATCTTGGAGACTTTGGACTGCATGATTGTCAATATTGTCAAGTTGATTGAATTGAGAAATATGTATATTATTGGTGAAATACCTCTCTGAATCTGTGAAAGCATTCACAGAGAGGATAGCACAAAGAGATAACACCTGCCCTGAACATGGGTGGCAGCATCCTATAAGCTGGACCCCTTTGGTTGAATAGAAGGGAGAAGAGTGAACAAGGAAATTGCTTCCCTCCTCCTCCTCCTCCTCCTCCTCCTCCTTCTTCTTCTTCTTCTTCTTCTTCTTCTTCTTTCTGGAGTGCTCTATGGTGACCCCTGCACTCGATGGTCTGACTCTGAAACTGAGACAAAGTACCTCCTCTTTTCCATGTTGCTCCTTTCAAGCATTTTGATGATCTGGGCAACAAGTAACTGAGCATCTAAAGTATGATGTGCCTTAACATAAATGCAGATGGCATTGTGCTTCACTATATGCTGTTTATCCCCTCCGGCTCCTCCAACGCTTGTCAAATCTAAACCATTTTGTAAGACAATTAAAATATTAGAAAGATACATTTATTATACCTTTCAAAGCACATTTCATGAACCATCAGTGTCATATTTAACATTTTGAAACTAAATGAAGCCACAGATTTTAAAGTTATCCACGTACCCACAGAAATGTAAGAAGAAATACACAGTTATTGTACTCTTAAGTATATGCCATAGTTTATGAGATATACATAATATAAAATACATGATGAAATATATAGAAAATACATTTCATAAATGGAATCCTTTTATAAGCTTAGAAAATGTTTGAATTTTACATATACAAAGAAAATACACCATTCCTCTTGTATGTTAAATGCATCAAACACATGGACATAAGTGTGAATATATTATACATGTATATAATTGTAATTTTACATTTATGCTGATGATTTCAATTTCTGAAGTGAGGTAGCACAACTGGGCAGTAGATTCATAGACAGCCTGTTGGCATTGTTTAAAGTGATACACTTTTTAAAAATTAGTACAAATCCTGTTGTATTTCTGATTCTGAAACTTTGGCAAATTAGTAGAGTTGAGATAATGACCCTGGACAGCAAAGCCACAATCAGTGAAAAATATAAGCTCTGAATTCCGACATATTTTTTCATAAGGCACCAGTCTGTAATGATGAACAACATACTCTGTGTAGGAAAATACATCTTTTAACTCATTAATGTTAGGCATAACATTCTAAACATTTTAGTTTTCATGTTTAATGTTTATTGCCACCAGAGAAATGCAATATGATACATATAAAATAAGAAAGTAGTTCTCTATTTTTGCTATTAGCATTGATAACTGTTCCTGAGAATAGTTTATACTCCATTTGTTCATCTTCAATAAAATTCCCTTAATGTGCTGTAGGTGAAGTATGTGTACAGACATAAGTCTCATTCTTTACAACTAGCAAATCCTTGTGTTTAAAAGTGTCAATATAAAAGAAATTTGCTTATTAAATATGTATTTCACTAAAATGGAGCAGAGCTATAAAACTTTCTTGAGAATTACAAGCATTGAATGAAGCAGATTATTAGAACAGTCCATTCAGTTTAGTGAGAAATTTAAAAATACCATATTTATTTGGGAGCTCTCATATCTTAATAATACTGAATACGAAGTATTCAAGCTATTCCCAGCACTTTTGAGTGGAAATTATTTATCTGCATAGAGTCCCTGAATAAGCTAAATGTCTCTGGTACAAATGACATACACTACAACTCAGTGCAAAGCAAAGTATGTACGGCTTGGCAAAGGCTGCATCTACACATGAGACTGGAGAACTATCAGATTCATCTGGACAAAGCAGATTTTATTCTTGTGTTAGCATATTAATGGAAAGAAAAGGAGCAAATTATCAAGATATAAGCTTCACAGGGTGAACTATCCAGAGACTACACCACCCGGGGATCCATCCCAT
>NC_034593.1:69131506-69138065 GCF_900095145.1 Mus pahari
TATGTAGCAGAAGATGGCCTAGTTGGCCATCATTGGTAAGAGAGGCCCCTTGGTCTTGCAAACTTTGTATGACCCAGAACAGGGGAATGCCAGGGTCAAGAAGTGGGAGTGGGTGGGTAGGGGAGCAGGGTTGAGGAAGGGTATAGGGAACTTTTGGGATAGCATTTGAAATGTAAATAAAGAAAATATCTAATAAAAATATTTTTTAAAAAAGAAATAAGCTTCACAACTCATATATATGTGTATATATATGCATATATATGTATAAACTTGTTTGTGAAAAATGTGCTACTATCACGGCTTTGAAAATAATTTTGTTTTTTTCCAATTCTATACATTAGTCAACAATGATGAGCATCCATTACATATAAAAAGGAACATATCTTATGTAATATATTTAAATTCCCCATATCTGATTCTAGACAGCAGATCTTTTCACACAGAAAAGCTTCATTGAACTAAAATTCTTGCCATTATGTGGGAATCATATTGTAATTCTTATATTTTCCAGAATATGTCACAGCACTGATTACACATAGTCAGGATAGACTTCTATCCAACAACAACAACAAAAGACTAAGCCGGAAACGACCTCTGCAAACAGAGTTGGCTCTGCAAGCATTTGCTCCGCATACAAATCAAAGTTGATAAAAGTGCCAAGTCAATGTTCTATCAACTCACAAACCTAATAAGCTCAGAATTCTATACCAGATGTATAAAAAATAGTGACATCAGCCCACTATATCAGTAACCAATATTTGTATTTTCCAAATATAGCATCCAAATTAAATACTTGCTTAATGGGAAAAGAAACCCAGGATGTTGACAGCTGTCACCATCTGCTCTTGAATACATCCAAATTCCTCAACTTCAACATAAGGAAAAGATAATCATATATATATATATATATATATATATATATATATATATATATATATATTTTAGTAAAACTTACAAAATTTAAAAAGATGTACTGTAGACACCTATAGAGTATATTACAGACAGACTTTAAAGGGTCGTATCCCCCCAAGGTGCTTGGAGGACTTAAAGGAGACCAAGGCAGTGAATAAAAGATATCAAGAGTAGCATGATATGTAGCAAGGAATAAGGCACTATTTATGCAAGTTTTTTTGGCATAAAATCTTAATGTTAAAGAATATTTTTGTTCTAAGAGACTGGCAAGTTTTAACTGAAAATATAGTATATTATACTTTCCTTCTGTGATTTCCTCTGAATAGAAAAGACTCAAGCCCATAAGCGAAGTGATCAATAACAAAGATACTTAGAATCCCAACCATGAGTGTAGATTGGGTATATATGGTTACATGGCTGGAATATATGGTCAAATTTTTTTTCTTATCGGATATTTTCTTTATTTATATTTCAAATTTTATCCCCATTCATAGTTTCCCCTCCAAAAATACCCTATCCTCTCCTTGCTTCCCCCGATCCCCGACCCACCCACTCCTGCTTCCTGGCCCTGGCATTCTCCTGTACTGGGGCACTTCACAGGACCAAGGGCCTCTCTTCCCATTGATGGCCAACTAGGCCATCCTCTGCTACATATGCAGGTAGAGTCACAAGTCCCACCATGTGTTTTCTTTCACTGGTAGACGGAGCACAGGGTCCCAAATGAAGGAGCTAGAGAAAGTACCCAAGGAGCTGAAGGGGTTTGCAGCCCTATAGGAGGAACAACAATATCAACTAACGAGTACCCCCAGAGCTCCCTGGAACTAAACCACCAATCAAATGCTGTTAGTAATTAAACAAAGTATAAGTGTTGCTATTATAGCAGATAAAAAGAGAACAAACATTCTATTTCTTACAGATTCAACCTCTGGTTGAAAATACTCTAACAACATAATCTTAAATGGATGTAAGGTTAGAAAGTAACTAAAGTAAATGCATATATTAAACTCTAGAAAGAACAAAGAGTCCATGGGTGTTTGAACCAAGATCCTTACTATTTCCTTCCCTCCTTATGGGTTATGCTTGGGACAATTTCCTTCCCAACCAATAAGACAATAATCACATTTTCACCTGGTCTTGCCATTTCCACCTGGTGATGCCAGCTAGAGGATTTTTTTTCCTTGAAAAAAGGAAACTGTACTTTTCGACTTTCATTTTTCACTATCTGGGCATGACACTAACTTTAGCATGGCAGTTATTAAGTGTCAGAGGGTATCATTTTATTGCTTAGCCTATATTTATATTACAGGTACTGAAGTAGTTACTTTCCTTGCTGGTGGTAAAACATGCATAGTAAAAGCAGTTTAAGGAAGAAATATTTATTTTTGACTCACAAATCTCCTTGGGGGTATAGAGTGCACCTCAGATCCAGGAAGGCATGACAGCATGAGTGGGGCTGCTGGTCCTAAGGAATTCACAGTGAGAAAAATAAGAATTAAATGAATGGTAGTAGCCCCTAAATTTAATTTTTTAGTGATTCTAGGACCATGGAACATGAAGGGTTAACATCAACAGTTGGCGGTGGAGTTCATCTAACTTTAGACAAAGGTCTCTAGGAGTACCTTCACAGAAATGCTGAAAAGTTTATTTTTCAGTAGATTATCAGTCTCATTAAACTGATAAGTAAGATTAGCTATAAAAAGTATAGCCTTATTTATTTATTTATTTTGATTTGATGCTAAAACACAATGTTAAGCACCAGCATCCATCCTTTGGTCCATAAATTTTCACATTCATCTCATAAGGCATATTGTATTTCGTTTATTTCTACAGGCCCAAATGTTGAACAGTTTCGAAATAGGTTAATACGGTAAATCCACAATCTTGACTGAGAATCAAATCCTCTCTTGACTGTGAGCTTCTATTTTAAAAAGATAATAAAAAGAGAATCCAAGCTACATACTTCAAATATGGCACAACACAGAATATTCATTCTCATTCCAAGAAGGAGATTACAGCAGGAAAACATAGGTCCAAAGAGAGAGTGGAATGGTATGGAATGGAAAACAACAAAGATCACATCTCAGTGTCATCTATTGTGTTGTCAACTCTAAAAGAGACTCTAATGTTCCACCCCTCCAATTTTGCTGCTACAGCACACGTAGCTTAACTTTACCAACTACACCTCTGTCCTTACTGATGGTCTTCTCTTCACTGAAATGTAAACCATTTTGTCTTCAATAATGTCCTCTCAGGGTCTCCGTTTAGGACAAATGACCCTATTATACCAAGCTACACTCAGTGGCTTTCTAGACCAGGAGATAATCCCACATGACTCCATAAATCCTGAATATTGTATTTCTGAAAAATCATGACCATGTGGAAGATGCCTTCAAGGTTTAAGGATGTAGTTTTATCTGGTCTAATTTGGCAGTTGAACTCGAGAAACTTTTGAGGTGCTGAATGAATTCCATACCATTCTCAACTTAAACTTGTTTGTTTTAAATGAATTTATATGTTTGAAGATGAAGATTCTGATATGTAGGTTATCGCACTCAGAGAAACTGTCCCAGTATTTTATAATACAAAAGGGGCTTCTTTTCATCATCACTAATCTCTATTGCAAATGCTCTTTCCAAACCAACATCTTGAGGACTTTAAACTCACTTTTAATTTGTAGCCCATTTGGTGATCCTTCCCACTGAAGACCTAAGTAATAACCATGCTGCAGTCTAAAAGTTATGCTGTTTTGAAATCTCTTCTCTCAAATTAGTCCATTGCTTTTGCAATTATCAGCACTTAAATTCTCAAGATAAGTTTTCATTAAAATGTAAAATTTGGTTGGTTATTTTATTTATTTATTTATTTATTTATTTATTTATTTATTTATTTATTTATAATTATGCTGCTAATACACCAGAACCTTTCATTGTTTTTCAGGGAAGGAATACATCTTACAGAATGTCTTCCAGACTGGATTGGTGTAGGTGAAAGCACTTAACTGTGATCATTTTGGATGATTCTGAATGGCTCTCAGGAAGAGAAATTAGCTGATAATGACATAGATGGCCACTAGGGAAAAAAAAAATCCTTGACATGTGGGAAACTATAAATGTAATTGTTTGGTCCTTCTTCTTCTACCATCAACATGGGCTTAACTCTGTAAACCAGAACACTACTGCAGCCTGGCTACTAACACTGATTTTGCCAGTGAGTCAGACAATCTGGCCTTTGATATAATGTCTTTGAAACGGTGTTCCTCCAAGGAGCAGTGATTCATTTCTAAAATATTGTGGTTCTTCAGATTGATTTATATCTTGAAATCTAATGTCACCATTTGAAAACTTGTTTAAAGCATGGTAATGTAAAATTTCAACCCGCACTTTATATTCCCCTATTCAAAATATAACATGAAGACATCATTGAGTTCTATAATGTTTCCCACATGTTTTTAGTACAGCATAGAAAAATATTAGAAAAATCTTTTATTTGTGAGTGCTTCTTTGTTTTCTTTTTATAGGATATTTTCTTTATATACATTTGAAATGTTTCCACCTTTCAGGGCTCCTTTTCAGAAATCCATTATCTCATTTGCCCTCCCCCTACCTCTATGAGGGTGCTCCCCCACCCAACTACTCACTCCCATAAGAGCGCTCTGTACACAATGTTTTTGTACATATGCTATACACTGTCTAAAATACCATGATAGTTTACGTAAGCATTCAATATACTAGATAAAATTTGCCTTAAGAAAATAAGTGCATATGAATAACACCGAATGTAATACTGAAATAGTGATTATTTCCCTAAACTCAAGAAAAAGGAAGGGATATCTTTTTTCTTCACATGTATATAAAGAAATAGTAGGGCCTGTTCACCTAGGGTGGGTATTTGGCAGACACGCCCATGGTCCCTAGCAGACTGCTAAGCTAAATGATCTTAGGATCACTGGTGAGTGGAACACAACTGCTCCAGTCCAATCGTGCATGGGACCTGAGACAGCACTAGGGAAGCAGAGAACCAGCCTGACCAGGGGCACAAAACCCTTCTGGTCTGTGGCAGTACCAGGTCACGTAGGGCGCAGAGTGGCCAGACACCCCCACGGTCCCTAGAGGACTGTCCAAGCAATCTTAGGATCACTGGTGAGTGGAACACAACAGCTGCACAAATCCAATAGTGAGACAGGCCTGTGACAGCAGGAACAAGGACACCAGAGCCTTTCCTGACCAGAGGCTCAGGTTCCTTTTAATCAGTTCAGGTTTTCCTTGGTTTCAAATAGACCAGACAACTCCACGGTCCTCAAAGGAGACACCACTTCCACACACTGTAACATGCCCAGGATCTTAGGACAACAGGATCCCAGAATAACAGGTGCTGGGTCACACTAGTATTTGAGTACCTCAGAGGAGCTTGACTGCGAAGAACTCAGACACACCCAGAATCTCAGGTTCACAGGAGCCCACAATCAAAGAATCAAAGAGAAATCTGGACTCTGAGAAGTCCAGAATCAACTGGGATTATAGGAAGGACAGTCTCCAATCAGATACATTGAGGGCAGCAAGCACTAGAAATAATCAGATGGCAGGAGGCAAGTGTAAGAACAGAAGCAAGAGAAACCAAGGTTACTTGGCATCATCACAACCAAACGCTCACACCACAGCAATCCTGGATACACCATCACACCAGAAAATCAGGACATGGATATAAAGTCACTTTTCATGATGATGATGGAAGACTTTAAGAAGGAAATACTGGAAATCACAGGTAAACAGATAGAAGACTTTAAAGTGGAAACAAAAAAATCCCTTAAAGAGTTACAGGAAAATGCTACCAAACGCTACCAAAAGGAGATGGAATTGAATAAAACCATCCAGGATCTAAAAATGGAAGTAGAAACAATAAAGAAAACCCAAAGGGAAAGAACTATGGAGATAGAAACCCTAGGAAAGAAATCAGGAACATTAGATGCAAGCATCAGCAACAGAATACAAGAGATACAAGAGAGAATCTCAGCTGCAGAAGATTCCATAGGGAACATGGAGACAACAATCAATGAAAATGCAAAATGCAAAATGATCCTAACTCAAAACATCCAGGAAATCCAGGACACAGTGAGAAGACCAAACCTACAGATAATAGGAGTAGATGAGAATGAAGATTATCAACTTAAAGGGCCAGTAAATATCTTCAACAAAATTATATAAGAAAACTTCCCATACCTAAAGAAAGAGATACCAATGAACATTCAAGAAGCCTACAGAACCCCAAATAGACTGGACCAGAAAAAAAATTCCTTCTGACACATAATAATCAGAACAACAAGTACACTAAGTAAAGACAGAATATTAAAAGCAGTAAGGGAAAAAGGTCAAGTAACATACAAAGGCAGGNCTATTAGAATTACTCCAGACTTCTCACCAGANACTATGAAAGCCAGAAAATCCTGAACAGATGATATACAGACCTTAAGAGAACACAAACGCCAGCCGAGGCTACTATTCCCAACTAAACTCTTAATTACCGTAGATGGAGAAAACAAAGTATTCCATGACAAAACCAAATTAGCACAATATATTTCCACGAATCTAGCCCTTCAAAGGATAATAAAGGGAAAACACCAGTACAAGGACAGAAACCACGCCATAGAAAA
>NC_034593.1:69138076-69149119 GCF_900095145.1 Mus pahari
AAGATGGACCATCTAAAAACTGCCCCACCCAGGGGTCTATCCCATAATGCCACCGATCGCAGACACTATTGCATATACCAGCAAGATTTTGCTGAAAGGACCCTGATATAGCTGTCTCTTGTGAGGTTATGCCAGTGCCTGGCAAACACAGAAGTGGATGCTCACAGTCAGCTATTGGATGGAACACAGGGCTACCAACAGAGGAGCTAGAGAAAGTACCCAAGGAACTGAAGGGGTCTGCAACCCTATAGGTGGAACAACAATATGAACTAACCAGCAACCCCAGAACTCATGTCTCTGCTGCATATGTAGCAGAAGATGGTCTAGTTAGCCATCATTGGGAAGAGACCCCCCTTGGTCTTGCAAAGTTTATTTGCCCCAGTACAGGGGAACACCAGGGCCAAGAAGGGGGAGTGGGTGGGTAGGGGAGTGGGGGGAGAGTATAGGGGACTTTGGGGATAGCATTAAAATGTAAATGAAGTAAATATCTAATAAAAATTGGAAAAAAATTTTTTAAAATAATAAAGAATAGTAGACATTCCAGCCAGTGCCATTAAGCCTGAGTAACTAAGAGCATCCTTTGAAATTGAAGAAATAGAAGTATACCTATTTGAATATGCTGTATTCCTATTTTGCTATTTGAATTAATTTATTTTTAATGTACAGTTAATAAGGATACCCATCAACTTACCAGTTTACTTCAGAGGAATATTAAATACCCATTAATTTAACATTTTGATATGTTCATACATCATTGCCAGCTGTTATTCAACAAACAGTTCAGTTGAACAGTGAAGTGTATTTCTCTAAGTTAAGTGAAAGTTACATCTCATCTTATGTACCCTATAGTTCTATCCATGTCCTCTGGTAAACCATCCTACTAATCTATATTGCTTCTAAATTGATGTTTTGTGACTTTGCACCTTAGTAAAATCAATCAGAATTTATTATCTGTGTATTGTTAATTTCATTAAGAATGATACCCCAAGTCCATTGATTTTTGTTACAAACGACACAGTTCCCTTCTCTCTAAAGGTGTAAACTATATTTATTTATAGATATCTAATCTTCTGTCCTATAAGTAATCATATGGAGTATTCAATAATCATTAAGAAAAAATTGTTATCACTAGTATAATTGGTTAAAGCTAGTTAACTCTAAGCTGTATACTGGAGAAGCAAATTACATTTTCTTACATTCATATGATGAAGCCAGGTATAATATTAAGAAAATAGCAACCATATCCAAAAGAATAAAATCACTACAAATGAACTTAACAAAATAAAAATAGTTATGCTCTGAAACTTAGAAAATATTATTAAAAGAGATTAGAGAGTATCTAAATAAAATTTCAGAATTTCATGCTCGTAAATTTGAAGAGTTAATATTATTACGTTGGCAATAATCCTAACACAAGTTGACAATTTGATAGAATGAAGAACAAACTTGTGAAAATTGAAAATAATGTGTTTCAGTTTCAAAACTTAACTGAAACAAACAAAAACAAACAAACGAAAATGAAAGAAGTAATATGTAGCACTGCCATACAGGCAAATGTGACTGTAATTAAATTAAATTAAATTAAATTAAATTAAATTAAAACATGACCTGAAAATAAATATATAGAATAAACCCACTGGGTCATGGTCAAACTAGCATTTTCAAATTATTTTAAAGTATTTGTATAAACCAGTGAGGTTCATTGTGACATTTCCACAAGTGCATATGTCATTCATTATTCATTTACATCCATTTTAATACCCCCTCTAACCCTCTAATCTTTGCCCACTCAGCAATGTTTTCAAAAGGAGCCAAGTCAAATGTTATGCTAACAGTTTTAACTGAGACATTTAAGACTGTTATTCAATTCCATATTTACCTCCTCCCCATCTCTGTTGTGTTTGTCTTTAGGGAAGAGCACTTTTTTCACTTTCAGGTCTCCACTAAGCATGCCATAGGTGTGAGTCCAGTCTGAGAGGCACTGTCTTATCTCTGTACACTGTCTTGAGGCCAAAGATAGGGGGCTGGCTTGAGGGTCAGTCCATATCACACATGAAGCTGGATGGGTTTGGCATGTCTCCAAACTAAGACTTGTTTTGTGGCTCCCATCTGAGTTTACAGCTACAGCTTCTGGTGTAATGGAGGTACTTGGGGCAGGAACACCATGGCTACAAGCCTTGGCACAGCATAACTGTCAAATCCACTGGTTCAGGGTACTGACCCAACAAGCCTTCCTGAGTGGATCCATCCCAAATATGGACCTTAAGCTTTCCTACAGTGGCCTTGTGATCTAAGCCATGCACTTGCCCCTGCCATCCCAGATGCTGTAGGCACGAAGAGTTAACTACAGCAGGATCCCCTGGCTTGATCCTTTGTGGGGGGAGTGGTTGATTTCTCCTGATACATTTAGTTGAAGACTGCCAGGTGAACAGACTGCTGATGCTCTGCTGCTGCCCCTTGCTGATGTTTCTGGAGACACTAAGAGAGTCCCTTATGAACTAGGCTGGCACAGATATGCTATGCACCAGCCTAATATTTGTATGGTTTTTGCTCTTAAGCAAGACCTATCTGTGTGGGGAGACATAGCTGTAGTGGGGAACTCAACATAGGTCTCCAAGTTTACACTTAGCTGATAGAGTTATGCATGCTTCCTATGTGTCTCTGAGCAGGCTGCCTGAGATTTATGTCTGTGTAGACCCTGCTGTTCATCTGGAGAGGGTGCTAATCCAGCCCATTGGTTTCTTGTGCTATATGTCCTACACATTACACTTTGCATCAATAAATAATGTGTCCTTCTGCAGAGTCAATAAAAATGTTAAGTAGTTCTCTTCACCAACTCTACCTTATTCTTCAACACATCATAGTACAAGGCTTTGTTCACAAAAGAAAAAAAAAAAGCAAAACAGTAAGCATGTAGCTTTACTCAATGGGATAAAACCTAATGTTAAGTCTTTATCTCTAGGCTAATCACTATATGTGGAACCTCTAGAATAGTAAGGTGCTGAGATTGGGTTCCATCTATGCGATCTTTCTAGCTAGCATTTTCTTTGGTTGATTATGATAATAAAAACATGCTTATGTCATAGAAATTTTAAGACAATACAATGAACAAACTTAAATGATATTCCTTAATAATTATATATTTATACAACATAGTAATGTTTTGAATATATTTATTAAATTCATCTAGAGACAATAAAATATTAGTACTATTAGGAACCAAATTTTGAAGTCAAAGTGACAACAATAAACAAACAATAAAATAAACCTCATTTTACCAAACATAATTCAACATGTTTTGGGTTTTAAAAATATAGCTGTTAAATATTTGTGTCTTCTAAAGATAGGCAATTCCATTATCAGTATTTCTAGTGCTCACATTATGAAAGCCAAGTCACTAAAATGAGTTAAATCATCCTTAAAACACTGCTATTTCTAAATCTCTACCACCAATGTCCTTTCCTGGGCACAGGTTTAAACTAGAGAAGAAGAAAATAGTGTCACTGTATGGCTCTCTGAGACAGACGAGAGAATACTCCAACAACAACCATCAGGAAGGTGGTTGTATGAGTAAATTTATACATGCTATGACTAGAACCATATAAAATCCTTGAAGATTCATAAGTTGAGTGAAGAAAAATACTAGAAATATCAAGTCAACATTCAAGCAAATCCTTGAAATCATGAGCATCTAGGCTATCGTTAATGATGCAAGGACTGGCTCTCTCTTCAGGTCTAACAGCTATGTAGGAAATACAAGACAGAGAAAGATATGCTGGAAAGATGGAGGATACAATGTCCAAATACAGAAATACTGTAGTGATATAATTATTTAAATGTAAAAGGAAAAAGAGAAAAAGGGAGAAGAAGGCAGACAGATCATATATGTGATGATTAAAATTCATGTAAGTTTGGGGAAATCTTCAGATTCTGATAAAAATAAAACCAATGGGACGACTTCACTCATAAGTATATATGCTTAAATAATGTTTTAGTATACTAAGGAACCATTGCTCACTTATAATGTGTAGATACACTGTTAAAGTTGTCTCTTAGTGTTATTTCTCTTGTAAAGCACTTGGGATTCTGATTTGGAGGAATCCAATTTAATAAAATATGTAATTAGTCTTATGCAATAAGCACAATCCTAATGGGATGCTAAAATTGGAATAATCACAGTTGTTCTCTCCCCAGTAAGTCACCCCATTGCTGATGATGAAGAGGATGGTAATAATCTGCAGCCCAATACAGCATGCCTAGTACTAGGAGTCTCATTCTTATTAAAGGAGATTAGAGATGGGTAAAATGAGAAATACTGACTTGTGAAGGGTCTTTAGCATTTACATGACATCAATGAAAAACTAAATATAGAGACCATGGTGTTGCCTTGGCAGTTTTGAAGTAATGCAAAAAGCTAAGATAATGTAATTATCAATTCAAGGAGCAATGTGAAAACTGCCCTACATAGGAGCATTTATAGAAATTATCTGCTGTGAAGAAATTCAGGTCCAGACATTCATGACAAGTATAAGAAAATTACCATAGAAAAAGAACACAAAATTGGCAGATCTTCCAATGATAACTCAATAGGGGAGAAATAAAAAAAAAAAGATAGAAACTTGAAATGAGATCACTTAAACTAACTTTAGAGGCACTGAAGAAATATTTTCAGAGAGAAGATTTCTAAAGCTGATAGTTTACTTTTTATTTAATTAAATTAAAATTATATCATTCTCCCCTCTCTCCTCTTCTAACATCTATTACATACCCCCCCACTCCCTTCTAAATTCTTGAGCTTTCATTCATTATTATTGTGTGTATAAATGTGTATGCATATTGCCCTAGCCCTCAGTCCCTCAAGATGATCCTTGGGGGTAGAAGGTAAGAAGGCACAGAATCAAGGACACAGACTCCAGGAGTCAGATGAGAAGCAGAAGCAGATTCCTTTATTTCCATATTGAGGTGTATCTTTATACCCTCCATCGATACCCCATTGGTCTATGACATCTCACTCCTTGATGCTGGCATCATCCAATTGGCTGGCCAGGTCATGTGCTCTGTCCTTACATGTCTCCATGTACCAGGTAGCTTTTAAGGTTTAAAATGCAGATGCAGCTGTTGTGCATGCATGGACCATTTTGGGCCTTGAGTCAGGGTATTCTGACTCATTCCTTCTATATTACATATAGACTTTAAAACTGCTGAATTGCTTAGCCTCCTCTCTCTCTCTCTCTCTCTCTCTCTCTCTCTCTCTCTCTCTCTCTCTCNCTCTCTCTCTCTCTCTCTCTCTCTCTCTCTCTCTCTCTCTCTCTTTCTCTCTTTCTCTCTCTATGTATGTGTGTTTTGTGGGGAGTGTGTGTGTGTGTGTGTGTGTGTGTGTGAGTGTGTGTGTGTATTAGGGCTGACCACTTAATACTGGATAAACAATCATTTAGAGGGCACATCCCTGAAGAAAACTAATTTTTTTCCATCAGCTGTTTTTAATTGCTTATAGCTTTTCATCCAGGGGTATGACTTTGTACAAATTCATCTATCCACATCGGCATACTAACTGCTGTTGTCATTTTTCAGGTCTTGTTTAAGATGCCATATCGCTTCAATTTTATGAGTATAGTTTCCCTTTCATATCTACAGAAGATACAATCTTTCACTAGACTCTTTTGTTCTCTGGTTAATCTTCTTTAGCCTTAGGGATGTGGATTGTGTTGCAGGTGTATATAATGGTGTTGAGCATACCATTATGGTCAGTTGTTTTATGAATTTTGACTAGGTGTGTATTTTTGCAATGGTCTCCTTCTGCAAAAAAGAAACCTCTACGATGAGTAGTGAGGGCTGAATTTATTTGTAAGTATAAGGGTAATTTTTTGGAATACAGTTAGGATTTATACAGGTTCAATAATGGATAGTACTAGAGTCTCTTCTAGGATCTATGATATCATTAGGCATTGGTAGTTCACTAGATTTGCATAGGTCTCATCCAACAAGTTGCTTCATATGATAATTCTCATAATGGATCTGCTTTAATTTAGCTATAAGTCTCTATGCTGGAATTTTGGCAAAGACTCATCTTGTACAAGAAAATAGGGCAGTTATACGTAAATAAAATACTTTTTTTTTTACAAAACAAAACAAAACAAAAAAAACCCTGTGGGTTTTGACAATATAAACTGTGAAAAATTAAAATATCTATACAGACATAGTTCTTAAGAAAGATTGACTTCAGTTTTGGGACATGGAATAAAAATGGTTGGAGAACAGTCTATTTTAATGACTCCTATTCATATAAGGTGACTACCACACATTGTACTTATACAACTTCCTGTTGCCAGGATGCCTTAAAACTTTGTAAGGAGAGTGTCTAAAAGTAAATGAAGGAAGATATCAAATTTGTTTTCAAAGTGCTCTCAGGCTGAGGTTGGTAGACTGAGCCTGTCAGCTGAGCATGACAGAAATTATTGGGAGCCATGAAGTTCACTAACTCCATATGTCATTAATAGGTCCAAGAGGAATACTGGTTATTTACCTAAAGCATAAAGGAAACCACAAAAAGTTGGAGCCCATTAGAAAATAGACATTCTGCTCATCTTCCTTTGAAGGCCTGGTTTGGAGACAAAATAATATCCCTTGAGCCTGGCTTCCTGGTATCTATGGGATGAAAAAAATGATATTACCAGATACTAGGTGTACAAAACAAACCAAAACAACCTGTCTGTAAACAGAAACATAGCTAGAAGTATTATAGTCCTTGGCCCATGTATACACATGAAAATAGACCAAAGCATTCTTAAGGATGAAAAACAAAATGGCAGAAAACACTGCTTGGTTTGTACACACTCATGAAAGACCAAGCTGAAAGCTGCTATTAACAATTCTTATGTAATCTCTTACTTTTGTCCAGTTTTAACACTTGAAACAGTTGCATGAAAAAGAAAACATCCAGGGACTTAAGGAAACATGGTAGTCTCTAGAATACAAACTTATCAATTTACACAATTCTTAACAAAATTTGCTCTCTTCCTGAAATTTGTGTCTTTGGTCATCCATCTTTCTACATCACTTGCATAAATTTTGGTACAAAATATTATAAGATAATCCTATATGTATAGCCTTTTTATATAGTTAGTTCTTAATAGACATTTTATAAAACAAAACTATTTAATATCTAGATGAAAATAAGTGTTTCCAGAGATTCCTAGGGTCATTTGTCTTCATAATCATGCTTTAATTTAAAGACTAGTTTTAAATATTGCATCAAAATGTGTTGAAATACAATTTAGTTCCTTCTACATTGTCATGCAGAAGACAGAACCTCAGAGCAATTTCTAAAGAAAGCCATCTCTTTTGAAACTGAATTTGGGGAATTTATACAATGGTACAAGAAGTATACAAGAAAAGTTGGGGGGGGGGGAAGCAGTGTTCTACACTTTCCTGGAAGTATCTCTTCAGATCTCTGCTAGAATTTGAAACCTGAGATCAAATGTCTAGTTTTATGTCTCACTGGGTTTATAGAGTCCTTTCCTTTATCATTGATAGGGAAAAGAAAAATGATAGAAACAGATGTTATTCCAGTATATCTGCACAATATACTAGAGAAAAGACACTGACTCCTCCTCACACCATTATCAGATAATACCAGGTGACTGAGAATTTGGAGTTAACTGTCCCCCTGATAAACCACTAGACACTAGTAATTAGAATTTTTTGATGTTCAAAAATATCATCCACCATGAATAAATAAGCTTCATACACAAGATGCAGGGATGGTTCAACATATGAAAATCGATCATTGTAATCTACAGTGTAAACCAACTGAAAGAAAAATCCCACAGGATCATTTCATAAGATGTTGAAAAAGGCTTTGAAAAAAATCCAACATATACTCATGATAATTTTTTTGGAGAAAATAGGGATAAAAGAGACATACACAACCATAATAAAGACAATTTACAGCAAGTTTACAGCCAACATCAAATTAAGTAAAGAAAAACATAAAGCAATTCTTCTAAAACCCGTAAAAAGACAAGGATCTAGTCTTTCCATATATATATTCAATATAGTAATTGAAGTACAGTAACTGAAGCAATAAGACAACTAAAAGGAGATCAAGGAGATAGAAATTGGGAAGGAAGAAGTCAAACTATTGTTATTTGCAGATGATCTGATCATTAAGCAACCCTGGAATTGTGCCAGGAAACTCTTAGAGCTGACAACTTTAGGGAAATGACTGGATACAAGGTTAAGTCAAAGAAATCAGTAGCAGAGCACTCTGGAGGACCCTCCACACCTCAGGTCCTCAGGATCACAGGAGGAGAGTAGGCCTACAGCGAGGGCTCTGACCCCAGGACTCAGAAGAAGGATCAGAGCTCCAGACTTCTGGACATGTGTCTTGCAAGAGGAGAGCGTGCCTGCAGAGAGTGCTCTGACCAAGAGGACACAGGGGAAAGTTGGATTCCCAGGAGTGCTGAAAGAGGCTAACAGAATCACAGGAGGATCAAACTCCAGTCAGAGACAGCTTGAACATTAACACTAGAGATTTCCAGATGGCTAAAGGCAAACTTAAAAATCTTACTAACAGAAACCAAGAACACTGGACAACATCAGAACCCATTATGCCCACCATAGAGAGTCCTGGACACCCTAACAGACACGAAAAGCAAGATGTGGATTTAAAATCATATCTCATGATGGTGGTAGAAGATTTGAAGAAGGGCATTAATAACTCACTCAAAGAAATACAGGAGAACAATGCTAAACAAGTAGAACACCTTAAAGAGGAAGCACAAAAATCCCTCAAGGAATTAAAGGAGACCACTGCTAAACAGGTAGAAGTTCTTAAAGAACTACAGGCAAACACAACTAAACAGATAGAAGAAACACAAAAATCCCTTAAAGAATTACAGGAAAACACAAACAAATAGGGGATGGAATAGAACAAAACCATTAAGGATCTGAAAATGGGAGTAGAAACAATAAAGAAAACCCAAAGGGAGAAGATGCTAGAGATAGAAATCCTAGAAAAGAAATCAGGAACCATAGATGTGAGCATCACTGACAGAATACAAGAAATGGCAGAAAGAATCTCAGGTACAGAAGATTCCATAGGGAACATGGACACAACAATCAATGAAAATGCAAAATGCAAAAAGATCCTAACTCAAAACATCCAGGAAATTCAGAACACAATGAGAAGACCAAAACTACAGATAATAGGAGTAGAAGAGAATGAAGATTTTTCAACTGAAAGGGCCAGCAAATATCTTCAACAAAATTATAGAAGAAAACTTCCCATACCTAAAGAAAGAGATACTCATGAACATTCAAGAAGCCTACAGAACTCCAAAAAGACTGGACCAGAAAAGAAATTCCTCCCGACACATAATAATCAGAACAACAAATTCACTAAATAAAGACAGAATATTAAAAGCAGTAAGAGAAAAAGGTCAAGTAACATATAAAGGCAGGCCTATTATAATTACACCAGACTTCTCACCAGAGACAATGAAAGCCAGAAGATCCTGGACAGATGTTGTACAGACAATTAGAGAACACAAATGCCAGCCCAGGCTACTATACCCAGCAAAACTCTCAATTACCATAGAAAACCAAGGTATTCCATGACAAAACCAAATTCAAACAATATCTTTCAACGAATCCAGCCCTTCAAAGGATAATAAAGGGAAAACACCAAAACTAAGAAACTACACCCTAGAAAAGGGAAGAAAGTAATCCCTCAACAAAACCAAACTAAGACAGCCACAAGAACAGAATCCTAACTTTAAGAACCAAAATGACAGGAAGCAACAATTGCCTTTCTTTGATTTCTCTTAACACCAATGCACTCAATTCCCCAATAAAAAGACATAGACTAACAGACTGGCTGCACAAACAGGACTCCACATTTTGCTGCTTACAGAAAATCCACCTCAGGGAAAAAGACAGATACTACCTCAAAGTAAAAGGCTGGAAAACAATTTTCTAATCAAATGGTCCAAAGAAATAATCTGGAGTAACCATTCTAATATCAAATAAAATTGACTTCCAACCCAAATTTTTCAGAAAACACAGGAGGGGCACTTCATACTCATCAAAGGTAAAATCTACCAAGATGTACTTTCAATTCTACATATATATGTTCCAAATGCAAGGGCAGCCACATTCATTTAAGAAACTTTAGTAAAACTCAAAGCACACATTGCACTTCACGCAATAATAGTGAGAGACTTCAACACCCCACTCTTACCAATGGACAGATCCTGGAAACAGAAACTAAACAGAGACACATGGACACTAAAAGAAGTTATGAAACAAATGGTTTAACAGATATCTACATAACATTTTATCCTAAAACAAAAGGATATACCTTTTTCTCAGCTCCTCATGGTACCTTCTCCAAAATTGAACAAATAATCGGTCACTAAACAGGCCTTGACAGATACAAAAATATTGAAATTATACCATGCATCCTATCAGATCACAAGGGACTGAGGATGATCTTCAATAACAGCATAAATAATAGAAAGCCAACATTCATGTGGAAACTGAACAACACTCTACTAAATGATACCTTGGTCAAGGAAGAAATTAAACTTTTTAGAGTTTAATAAAAATGAAGCCACAACATACCCAAACTTATGGGACACAATGAAAACAGTCCTAAGAGGAAAACTCATAGCTCTGAGTGCTGACAAAAAGAAATGAGGGAGAGAATACACTAGCAGTCTGACAGCACAGCTTCAGTGCAGTAGCTGGATATAAAATTAACTCAAAACAAATCAGTGGCCTTTCTCTACACACAGGATAAACAGGAGGAGAAAGAAATTTGGGAAACAACACCCTTCACAATAATCACAAAAAAATATAAAATACCTTGTTGTGACTCTAACTAAGGAGGTGAAAGATCTGTATGACAAAAACTTCAAGACTGAAGAAAGAAATTGAAGATCTCAAAAGATGGAAAGATCTCCCATGCTCATGGATTGCAGGAGTAATACAGTAAAATGGCTATCCTGACTAAAGAAAGAAATCTACAGATTCAGAGCAATC
>NC_034593.1:69150657-69158972 GCF_900095145.1 Mus pahari
CAGGAATCCATCCCATCATCAGCCACCAAACCCAGATACTATTGCACATGCCAGCAAGATTCTGCTGAAGGTACCCTGATACAGCAGCCTTGTGAGGCTATGCCAGTGCCTGGCAAACACAGAAGTGAATGCTCACAGTCAGCTATTGGATGGAACACAGGGCCCCCAATGGAGGAGCTAGAGAAAGTACCCAAGGAATTGTAGGGGGATGCAACCCATGTAGGTGAAACAACAATATGAACTAACCCCTGAGCTCGAGTCTCTAGCTGCATATATAACAGAGGATGGCCTAATCGGCCATCATTGGGAAGAGAGGTCCCTTGGTCTTGTAAACTTTATATGACCCAGCACAGGGGAAGGCCAGGGCCAAGTAGTGGGAGTGAGTGGGTAAGGGAACAGGGGCGGGGGGGGGGTATTGGGAACTTTCGGGATAGCATTGGAAATGTAAATAAAGAAAATAATAATGAATAAATAAAAAAGGAACTATACATTGGCAATCCAATTAAAACAGGGTACAGATCTAAAGAAATAATTCAAAGCAGAGAAAACTCAAATGATTGAGAAATACTTAATTTTTAAACAACCTTCTCCATTATGGAATCTCAAATCAAAATGACTGAGATTCCATCTTACATAACTCATAAAGCTAGGATCAAAACAAAAGTGACAGCTCTTTCTGCTAAGGATGTGGAGCAGAGGGAACACTTCTCTACTGCTGCTTCAAGTGAAAATGTGTACAGCCACTTTGGAAAAAAAATATATGGCAGTTATTCACAGTTGGGAATCAATCTACCTAAAGACCTGGTTATATGACTCCTGATCATATACCCAAAGAATGCTGCATCCTACTACAAGGACAGTTACTCAGTTATCTCCATAGCTGCTTTCTTAATAATAGCCAGAAACTTGAAACAAATTTGAAAAATAATCATGGTAAGTGAGCTAACCCATATCCAGACACATAAGCTTGATATGTACTCAGCTGTAAGTAGACATTAGCTATGAAACAAAGGATAAACATGTTTCAATCTACAAAGCCAGAGCAGCTAAGGAACAAAAAGAGCTCAAGGAAGTCCACAAGACTCCTTCATTGAAGGGAAATAGAATAGATTTTACAAGTGGACTGGGGGAAGATTACAATAGGAATAGGAGGATTAAGGGAGATAGAGAGAGATTTGAGAGAGACAACTGACACCAGTGGGCATTTTGCCTGTGGTTCAGAAACCTAGTGCTAAGGAAACTTCTTGGAATCAACAAAATTTATCCTAATTAACAATCCTATTAATAGGAAATAAGGAACATGAAGTAACCATCATCTAAAACCAGGGAAGGATCCAAGCAATTGGATTGAGATATCAACTGAACCACAAAATCTTCAAACTGCAGTATATCCTGCCTGCCAGTTGTGCCAGTGAACAGTTGTGTGGTACAGAACTTGTAGGGGTTGGCCAACCAATGAATTCTCCTACTTGAGACCTAGGCTAAGAGATTGAGCCCATGCCTGACACTGTGTTGATAACCAGCAACTGTAGACTGGTTTTCCCTCAGACCCAGATAAGATCCAAATACACTAGCAAAAAAGTCAATGAAATCATTTCTAATAGCATTCTGAAGTGATTCCTACTGGCATTCTGTCATACTCATGGATCAATACCTAATCCAATTGTCATCAGAGAGACATCATCCAGCAACCAATGGAAACAGGTGCAAAGACCCATTGGCAAACACTAGGCAAATCCAGTGGAATGCCACAGAAAACTATAAGGAAGAATTCTAAGAGTCAGAGGGATGGGGGACGAAACTATGAGAATGCTTAACTAAGAAGAGCTCAAAGAGGCTCACAGAGTCTAAAGCTACAATCACACACCCTGTATGGGTCTGAACTAGGTCCACTGCATATATGTTATATTTTGTCTTTTTATAGGTATAAACAATTGGAATGAGGTATCTCTGACTCTTTTGCCTGGACTTGGGATCCTTTAATACCTAGTGGTCACTTCATCTATCCTTGATATTGGATTTGTGCCTAGTCATATTGAAATGTCTTATGCCATGTTGAACTGATATCTGAGATAGGGGAGGGGGGTAGGATGGAGGTAGAATGGATCTGAAGATGAAGAGACAGGAGAAGGGCACTGGAAGGAGTGGAGGTAGAGGAAATTGCTGTTGGTAGTAATGTATCCAAAAATAAAAAATAAAAATTCAAATTACAAAAAGAATGCCATGTTTGTTATGTTTTATTTGTATGCATATATTTCATTGTCTTAATCAATGAAACAATAAAATCCTAATAAATTTACATGAATTTTCAGCACAGACTAGTCAGACAATAATTATTGTATGCTTATATGTATGTGGTCTATGGATAAAAAAGGTCATGATTACCTACAATGATCCATAAGTTTCCACATGGGAATCTAATTCTGTATTCAACCCTAATAGCACTCTACTTCCTTTTCCAGTTCAGTCCATGTAAAATGGGATGTATTAACAAGTATTCATTTCCACTACCTTCTCAAGAGACAAGATGCCTACAGAATGTGTGTTCAATGTGAATTCACAAAATAGTCTAAAAGCATGACGAGGTAACCATAGATTCAGAAATTTTATTTGGCATTGATATAGGAGTAGATATTTTATTTTACAACTATGATCTATAATTACAAATGTAGATATTGTTTATACATATTAGTAGATCTTGATTAAATATAAAACAGTAATTGGAGACTTGTTGATAAGTTTCAAAGAAAAAAATAGAAGTAGTTGGTTTTCAATGAACCACTATTGCAAATATATTGACTATCTCATATTCCACCATAATTTAATGTTATGTATTCTATTTTATAAGGTAGAAGATAAGAGATGTTCACCATTCTGTCTATTTGGACTAAAAATAGCCTTCAGTTAATTAAATCCGACATTTAAATTAGTTTGTGTAGAAAGTATCCAAAATTGATCATTGTGTATCTCTATTACAAACCTGTGGAAAATCTACTAGAGAGTAAGTGAAGAAAACAAGTATTCATAGGTGATGAAATCTGAGAAAGTGGAGCACAAGTTTTCTAAAGCCAGAATTTCATTTCCATGCAAGAAAAAGAATGAACCTGTTTGATTTGCTGTGCTTAATTCAGGATTAGACCGGAAGCTCTGGTTCTAACTGTGCACTCCAGGTTAGTGTTGGGTCAAATATGAGTAGTATTTGGTGTTGTGATCAGTTCGCCAAATAGTAAAGAAGTGTTTTAACCTCTCCACTGCTTTTAGAAGCATTTGAACAAATCTAAGGAAATAGCCAAAAAGCAAGTAATACCAGCAATTAATTAAAGAATGTTTAATTGAGCCAAGCATAGTGGTGAGTCCTGGTAAATCCACCATTAGAAGGAAGTAGGAACCTAAATTGGAAGGGGGCCTGAGATTTATAGAATGAATGGTCATAAACAGCTTAGGTATGAAAATACACTTTAAAAAGTTGGGGAAAGTACAATTATATTTGTGGTGTGTGGTGAACTGAATGAGCATGCCTCTGTAGGATTATATATTAGAATATGTGCTCTTTGGTTGGTGAAACTGTTTAGGAAGGATTTTTAGGTGTTATCTTGTTGGAGGAGGTATCTAACTAGAGGTGAGCTTTGAGACTTCAGAAAGCCCACAGCAGCATCAATTAGCTTACTTTCTTAATGCTTGTAGATAGAGATATGTACTCTCAGCTACTACCCTACTATTTTATTTGCGTGCCTGCTGCTCCCCTCCATGATGGTGAAGGGCTCTAACCTACAGAACTGTAAACCACAATAAAATTTAACTATAGAAGATGCTTTGTCACAGTATCTCATCATAACAATGGATAGAGTTTCTATTAAAATACTAGTATTTTCAAAATTTTGTATTTTGGGATTTCAATTCAAATATAATTATATGATTTACCTCTGTGTGACTCACTTCACACAGTCCCCATATTCTACTTTCTACTTCCCAAATTTATGGCTTCCTTGCTTGCCTTAATTTTCAATATGACATTTATCATTTATGTATAGGAGAGAGAGAGAGAGAGAGAGAGAGAGAGAGAGAGAGAGAGAGAGAGAGAGAACCCAATGAGTCCATTTAATATTACATGTATGCCAATTGCCAATGACTTCATGGATGGACACTTGAGATTTTATAACCAATTCAGGATCTCATTTATGGGGAATCAAATTTTCTCTGCCTAGGCAGTTGTTAATTTTCTGTAGATCTTTGTCTAAGAATAGAACCTCATAAGCTTTCCTCTGTCTGTGGTAGCATTTCTACTAGTATTTTCATTGTTTTGTTCTTCTTTGGGCAGTCATCCATAGAGGAATCATGGGTATAGCCTTTTTGTCATTTGTAGGGGACAATATTCCACAACTCTTACAATCTTCCTACCCTATCTTCTTCAATGTTTCCTGACCTTTGTGAGAAGTTGTATTTGAGATGTATCCACTGGTAGGCACCCCACAATCTTTTCTTTTATTTTGACCTGTTGTGGTGTTTTGTGATAGACTCTATCTACTGCAAAGAGAAGTTTCTTTCATGAAGGATGAAAGGCACACTTATTCATAGGAATAAGGCTAAGTATTTAGGACACTAGCACTGCATTCTTAAACATCTATATACCAAACTCCAGTGTACCCAACTTTAAAAAAATCAGAAATACTGGAATTAAAGACATAGATTTGCATCAACCCAATAATAGAAAATGACACCATTTTCCAGTAGACATATCATCTTTAAAAACAAACATATCAGAAAATGACATCATACATCAAATAAATAAATATATAAAATACATGTACTAAGGAGTATATACACACAATAAACATGGAGATTAAGCAACTCATTATGGAACAATTAATGTGTCAAAGATAAAATTCTAAAATAAAAAATACATCTAATACAAATGAAAATATAACCCAACAAAAATCTCTGATATTTTCACAAGTATTTTTATCAGCATTTTCAAAAAATGTCAGGCATGCAGTGGTGATTTAGTAGACTTTTAGATAGATGACCTTACATTAATATGGATATATATCATAAAACACGGAAATAAACTGGGGGTTATCAATGACTGGGACAGACAGAGAGAGAGAGAGAGAGAGAGAGAGAGAGAGAGAGAGAGAGAGAGAGAGAGAGAGAACAGAAGAGGACAGAAGAGACAATGAATCAATGTGAGATAGATGGTAAATACATATAAAGAAAGAATTCCCAAATAAACAATGTATGGCATAGACTCGAAATCTCTAACAGATGCAAAAGGCAAGATACAGAATTGAATTCCTTTGTGGAAAAAAGCAGAAAACGAAAAGTTTGACAAATCATCAAGCAAGTGCCAGCATCTCTGTGTTAATTCTATTTTAAACAAAAATGAAACACCCCTTTACACTACAGTGTAACTGTTCCAGGTGTAAATAATTAATCACGAACCCAGGAGAATTAAAATGTTTATTTTCTACAGTAAATAGTCTTTGAATTTATTACTCCACCATTAATTTCCTTATTGATACAGTAAATTATCTCTGGCTTCTTAAAGGTAGGGTAGGCTCAATTTCCACATTTCTTGTTTGATAAATATAATAGCAAGGTTTATTGGGACAAAGCTCTGTGTTGTTTTTTTAAGAAAACCTTCTAAAATATCTGAATCATGAGAGATTAAAAACATTCTATCACTACATATGAAAATTCTGGTAATTAGTAATGGGGAAATTATTCCTGATTTTGTAAAACAATAGCACTTTAAAATTCCAGGACAAACATTTGTATGATATTTTAATGTGTTTCCTTGGGCTGTGTAAAACCAAATAGTGTATGTTATTTCCCTCTATAACTTATCATTCCAAAGTACTAATAATAAAGTCAACAAAATATTTTAAACCATATGTGAGATACTATATCAAATCAAAATAGTTTTATCTTGATAATTTATTATTGAAATCTACCATGTTGTATGTCTTCAATTTCTTGAGACAACACATCATATTACACAAAGGAGAGTAATACAAATTAAAATTCATGACAGCTGAAAAACTCTACAGAACTCTGCAAAACTGTCATTATTTAAACAGTTTCAAGAAAACTGTGTAGAAAAAATAAAACAGCCCAAAGCACATAAAAAAGAATTAAGCTGGTGCAGAGCTTCTCATCAGAATTCAGAGGCGGAAAGGCCACTAAACAAGTCAGATTAATACAGAGAAATGGGTTGTTTCCCCAGCATCATTTTCTAATCAGGTAATGTATCATATTATCCAATCATTCTTGACAGGAGAACTGCTTTATCCTACCTTGACTAAGAGGAACAGCATAAATTGTATCACCTGAAATTATAGCTTCTAAAATTGAATTATATTATTTTACATCAGCCATGTCAGGGCTTTTACAAATTGTTAATCTCCTGGTAAACATTTTCACATCTAAAACACAATTATTATTTATAAGCAAAGTGAATGTGTTAGGAAAATGTAACAGATAGTTATTATGCATAAAATTGCCTGCTGTCCCTCAGGACTAGAAAATGAGACATTGCATCGCTTAAGGGCATCCTAAAAGGAATATTGATAAGCAAATAGAATAACTGAACATTTGGTAAATTGCTATTTCAATGAATTATATCCTTCTTCAATTCAGAAGGTAGTGCCCTTTAGGAAATTATAGAAACTGGGAAAGAAAAATCAATGTATTCTCCACACAAACTTCAAAAGTATTGAACTTTGACGCTGGGAGTTCACAAGCAGAGAAGAGAGAATACTGTTTTTTTTTTATTTTATTAGCTATTTTCTTCATTTACATTTCAAATGCTATCCCAAAAGTTCCCTATACCCTCCCCCGACCCTGCTCCCCTACCGTCCCACTCCCATTTCTTGGCCCTGGCATTCCCCTGTACTGGGGCATATAAAGTTTGCAAGCCTAAGGTACCTCTCTTCCCAATGATGGCTGAATAGGCCATCTTCTGCTACCTATGCAGCTAGAGGCACAAGCTTTGGGAGTACTCGTTAGTTCATATTGTTGCTCCATCTATAGGGTTGCAGACCCTTTCAGCTCCTGGGGTACTTTCTCTAGCTCCTCCATTGGGGGCTCTGGCTAAGACTTCAAGTACTATATTGAATAGGTAGGGAGAAAGTGGGCAGTCTTGTCTTGTCCCTGATTTTAGTGGGATTGCATCCAGCTTCTCTCCATTTACTTTGATGTTGGCTACTGGTTTGCTGTATATTGCTTTTATTATGTTTACGTATTAGCTTGAATTCCTGATCATTCCATGACTTTTATCTTGAAGGGGTGTTGGATTTTCTCAAATGCTTTGTCAGCATCTATTGAGAAGATCATGTTTTTTGTCTTTGAGTTTGTTTATATAGTGTATTTCATTGATGGATTTCCTTATATTAAAACATCCCTGCATCACTGGGATGAAGCCTACTTGGTTGTGATGAATGATTGTTTTAATGTTTTCTTGGATTCAGTTTGCAAGGATTTTTTTATCTTTGCATCAATATTCATAAGGGAAATTGGTCTGAAGTTCTCTTTCTTTGTTGGATCTTTGTGTGGTTTAGGTATCAGAGTAATTGTGGCTTCATAGAACGAATTGGGTTGAGTACCTTCTGTTTCAATTTGATGGAATGGTTTGAGGAGGGTTGGAATTAGGTCTTCTTTNAAGGTCTGATAGAACTCTGCACTAAACCCATCTGGTGCTGGGCAATTTTTGGTTGGGAGACTATTAATGACTACTTCTATTTCTTTAGGAGAAATGGGACTTTTAAGATCATTAGTCTGATCCTCATTTAACTTTAGTACCTGGTATCTATCTAGGAAGTTGTCCATTTCATCCAGGTTTTCCAATTTTGTTCAGTATGTCCTTTTGTAGTAGGATCTGGTGATGTTTTGGATTTCCTCAGGTTCTGTTGTTATGTCTCCTTTTTCATTTCTGATTTTGTTAATTAGGATACTGTTCCTGTGCCCTCTAGTTAGTCTAGCTAAGTATTTATCTATCTTGTTGATTTTCTCAAAGAACCAGCTCCTGGTTTGGTTGATTCTTTGAATATTTCTTTTTGTTTCCACTTGGTTGATTTCTGCCCTAAGGTTGATTTTTTTCCTGCCATCTACTCTTCTTGGGTGAATTTTCTTCCTTTTGTTCTAGAGCTTCTAGGTATGCTGTCAAGCTACTTGTATTTGCTCTCTCTAGTTTCTTTTTGGAGGCACTGTGGGCTGAGTTTTCCTCTTAGGACTGCTTTCATTGTGTCCCATAAGTTTGTGTATGTTGTNGCTTCATTTTTATTAAACTCTAAAAAGTCTTTAATTTCTTTCTTTATTTC
>NC_034593.1:69159986-69177861 GCF_900095145.1 Mus pahari
CCTTTTTCTCTTACTGCTTTTTAATAGTCTGTCTTTATTTAGTGCATTTGTTGTTCTTATTATTATGTGTTGGGAGGAATTTCTTTTCTGGTCCAGTCTATTTGGAGTTCTGTAGGCTTCTTGTATGCTCATGGGCATCTCTTTCTTTAGGTATGGGAAGTTTTCTTCTATAATTTTGTTGAAGATATTTGCTGGTCCTTTAACGTGAAAATCTTCATTCTCATCTACTCCTATTATCCTTAGGTTTGTTCTTCTCATTGTGTCCTGGATTTCCTGGATGTTTTGAGTTAGGATCTTTTTGCATTTTGCATTTTCTTTAATTGTGTTTTCTATGGAAACTTCTACACCTGAGATTCTCTCTTCCACCTTTTGTATTCTGTTGCTGATTGTTTTCCTAGGGTTTCTATCTCCAGAGTTGTCTCCCTTTAGGTTTTCTTCATTGTTTCTACTTCCACTTTTAGATCTTGGATGGTTTTGTTCATTTTGATCACCTATTTGGTTGTGTTTTCCTATAATTCTTTAAGGGTTTTTTGGGTTTCTTCTGTAAGGACTTCTACCTGTTTAGCAGTGTTTGCCTGTACTTCTTTAAGGACTTCTATCTCTTTAGGATTGTTCCCCTGTAATTCCTTGCAGAATTTTTGTGTTTCCTCTTTAACGGCTTCTACCTGTTTAGCAGTGTTCTCCTGTATTTCTTTAANTGAGTTATTAATGCCCTTCTTCAAATCTTCTACCACCATCATGAGATATGATTTTTAAATCCGAGTCTTTCTTTTTGGGTGTGTTGGGGTATCGCTGTGGTTTGAGTCACTGGGTTATGATGATGCCCAGTGTTCTTGGTTTTGGTTAGTAAGATTCTTACATTTGCCTTTCACCATCTGGTAATCTCTGGTGTTAATGTTCAAGCTATCTCTGGCTGGAGCTTGATCCTCCTGTGATTCTGTTAGCCTCTGTCAGCACTGCTGTGGTTCAACTCTCACCTGAGTCCCAGTGGTTAGAACACTCTCTGCAGACAAGCTCTCCTCTTGCAGGGCAGATGTTCAAAAGTCTGGAGCTCTGATCTACCTCCTGAGTTTTGGGGTCAGAGCCCTCCCTGTAGGCTGACTCTCCTCTGGCAAGGAAGGTGCATAGGGGTCTGGGTCTCAGCTCTGCCTCCTGGCTGAGGATGATGTACCAAAGGGACCCTGTCCAAGTAGCTCTTTTGCTTCTGTTCCCCACGTGCTCTCCAGTGATCATGAGGTCCTGGGTGTTTGGGTTCCTGCAGTGTAGAGAGTCCTCTGGGGCCCTTGATGCCCTCATCTGGGTTCAAGGGGAAAATGGTGGGGCTGAACCTGACCAGAAAGAATCCCAGCCTCTGGTTGTGTGGGGTTCCTTTGTCCCTCTTTTGTTGGCACAAGACCCTTTGTGATTCTTTGGAGATGATGTTGAGTTCCACTCACATGTGATCCCGATGTCCCTGGTGTGCTAGGGGTCCTGTGGCATGAAGAGTCCTCTGGGGCTCTTGGCACCCTCAGCTGGGTTCAAGATGAAGATGGTGGGGCTGCTGACAGGAAAGGATCCCAGCATCTGGTTAGGTGGGGTTGTCCCTGTTCCTACTGGCACAAGACCCTCCACGATTCTTTGGAGCTGGTGTTGCGTTCCACTCACCGGTGCTCCTGAGGTGATCCTGAGATCCTGTGCCATGGAGAATACTCTAGGGCCCTTGGAGTCCTCTGGCAGGTTCAGGCAGAAGATCACATTTTTCTTTATATAAAGAAAATTGTAGTTACTAAGTGAGCATGGGCATTGCCAAATTCAGCCCTTCTTCTGTATTATTTGTGATTAAATGTAAGTATACAAAAATAAATGTCTTCTCAAAGCAATTTCTGGGACCTAGAAATGTGCAAAAGCTTTGCAGTAAAGTTTCAAAAGTGAATGTGCATCCTGTAGCACACAGAGGACAAGCACCCTTGTTTGGGGAAGAGAGATAAAATGTATTTAAAGCATCTCATTCCTAGTTTAAGTGCAACATAATGGTGCACTCCTACAATCTCAGCAAAGAGGAAGCTGAGGCAGGCAAATCTCAAATGCTAACACTGTCTGGATTAAAAAAACACAAAAAACAAAATGAAACTATTTCAAATTTTCTGAGGAATTGCCAGATTGTTTTCCAAAGTGGTTTTACCAGCTTAGTAATCCCACCAGCAATGGAGGAGTGTTCCTATTTCTCCTCATCCTCTCCAGCATCTGCTGTCCCCTGAGGTTTTGATCTTAGCCATTCTGATTGGTGTGAGGTGGAAGCTCGTGGTTGTTTTGATTTGCATTTTCCTTATGACTAAGGATGTTGAACATTTTTTCCGGTGCTTCTCTGCCATTCAACATTCCTCAGTTGATAATTCTTTGTTTATCTCTGTACCCCATTTTTAAATAGAGTTATTTAGTTCTCTGGACACTAACTTCTTGGGTTCTTTGTATATTTTGGAAATTAGCCCTCTATCAGATGTCAGGTTGGTAAAGATCTTTTCCCAATCTGTAGGTTGCCATTTTGTCCTATTGACAATGTCCTTTGCCTTACAGAAGCTTTTCAATTTGATGAGATCCTGTTTGTCAATTAGAGCCTGAGGCATTGGTACAGATGCATATACAAACAACCATCAGACTGAACCCAGGGACTTCAATGGAAGACTTAATGGAAGAACGGAAGGAGCTGCAACCCCATAGGAAGGACAAAAATATCAACAAACCAGACCACCCAGAGCTCCCAGGAACTAAACCACCAACTAAAGATGAAGTGTCCATGGCTCCAGCTATGTATATAGCAGAGGATTATTTTATCTGGCATCAATGGAAGGGAGGGACCTTGGTATTGTGAATTCCTGTTGCCCCAGTGTAAGGGGATGCTAGAGCAGTAAGGCATGAGTGCTTAGGTGGGTGGGGGAGAACCCTCTTAGAGGCACAAGGGAGGGGGGATGGGAGACAATATTTGAAATGTAAATACATAAAATGACCAATAAAAAATAAATAAATAAATAAATAAATAAATAAATAAATAAATAAATAAGCAAAATAAAGAGAAAATGTATGTAAAAGGAAGCAATTGTTACAGAACTCATGAAATGAATGGGCATTGTTCCTCTCTCCCCATTATATATACATGCTTCTAAATAGCTACTTATTTATAAGACAGTTTCTTTTATAGCTTATGAATTTCAAGTTAATTTTAAAGGTTTCTCATTACCTACATTATCTTAACTGCAAAATCTTAACTATTCCAGGCATTCCTTTAGTTTTATGTTATCACTCTAGATGAATAAGGCATTCTAAATATAGAAAATAACCAATACATATATTTAGAATGAACTACAATAAAGCCAAATGCTCTTCCTCGGCATATAAAAGTTAGTGCATTAATATAGTCTCTAAGATACAACAAAAACATAGTGTCCTTTCTTTCTCAACCACACAAGTCAAACCTAATTCCAGAAAATGAGAATTGTTACTTTTGAATACTTTGCAAGAGTGCCTTTCCTACCACTCTCTTACTTTCTGTCCCAAGCATGAAATGATTTACTTGAACAGCTATTTCAGTGTAAAGTCCTTCCTTTTAATCCCATCATATCTTGTGATCCAAACAATACTCTACTCTGCTCACCCATGGCAGATGAGCTGCCAACCCAGTTCTTTCACAGCCCTGATTTTACATTTGCATTTTTATCATCTGCTTCCTTCCTTCCAGCTTCTATGAAGCCTGTGTAATTTGGGTGATGAGTGGCTACTCTGTTAACTCTAGCCTCCTGACATAATGCAGTTATGGGACACAGAGCAAGAACAGAAGAATCAGTGCTTTTGAAATCATGGTTGATAGGTTTCTGGCTGGTCTTATAATCAAAGGAATTTGGCAGAGTGTTCAGAGGCAGTGAGCCAAATTGTGACAAATAAAAAAAGTGATCTTTGCCAAACTTAGGGGCTTTGTACCACATGGCAATCCCCTGTCTTGGCTAGAGTACAGTAAATGTGCATTATTTATCCTTTACTTCCCAAGTCAAATAGTTAGGTCTGCCATATAGCTGGCACTTTCATATTTTCTAATATGGAAGGTCATTTGAAAATTGAAATGTCATTACATGATAATAAAATGCCTTTCTTTGAGATCCAAACATTTTTATTTTTCCCTTTCTTGAATTTTCCCAATTTGAAGAAACTCATGCTTTATCTACTTCTGGAATTGCCTCAAATATTCTTTAAAAGATTAGTTTTTGTCACAAAATAGAACAGGGCTTCAAGTAATATTTCACTTCTGGGTATAAAATATAAAATATGAAATATAGAATCCAATTTGAAAAGTTCTCAAGATAAGCATTGTGTTGTAAACATATTATTTCTTCAAGGATATTCTATAACCTGGGGATAGTAAAACCATTTTATTTTCTATTTGTTTAGAAAGGGCCAGAAGGCTCTTTATGTACTACTAGGCTTATTAATAAAAGTGAAAAGGCAATAAACTCACCTGTATGGTGATCAGTGAAGCTAGAGATAATGGACGACCCCATTATATACCAACACATTTTAAGGATGGCATGTCTTTCTCTGATAGTTTTAATAATAACTGCATCTGATAAATTTCCTGGTTTTTCTTTTAATTTTTTTCTTTGGACATTATTTTGAGCTATGTAGGAATATCTATTTTTTTGTACTATGAACATTTTCAAACACATAAAATCCCTTATAAATTAATAAAACTCTTGTACATCATAGCTATACACAATAATGCTAATCTAAGGATATCAATTTGCTGACTATGCTAATGTACATATATTTTCATCCACATTACAGTCACCATTACAATCCTCCCGCCAAAGTAAGTTATTCATTTTAATGGAAAGTCTATGAGAAAGATGAAATAGCTGTTTTCAGCACTTATATTGTGGCAGTGCTATAAAAGGGAAGCAATTGGAGAGAAAGGTATTTTGAATATCATTTAAATGACACATTCTACAGTTAGACTTACAGACAGATGGCTGACCCATTATTTTTCCCCTACATAAATAGAACTCTATTGTGCTTCAAAAGCAAAACTCTGTCAGTGGTTGCCATTTAATAAGAAAATAACTATTTTAATTTTAAAATTAAAGATTAATGTAAGATTCTATACTTTGTCTACTTTAAAGGTAACGATACTCAATTAAGAGTCAAACAATGTGTTCTGATATTATAACTTTTAAAAACACAATAAACACATAAATGTAAGGAAATATTGTCCAAAATACCTAAATTGTTCAAATCCTTGTTAACTTAGTGATTTTCTGCACAAAGAGCAAAGGAAATATAATGACTAAATTTGACAGGCTACTAAGATAATTTGATTAAGTAAAATTGATGAAGTAAAGTTAAGTTTTGAGATATTTATTTTTTATAAAATTTAAACAAGTTTTGTTAGAAGAAATGAGATTTAAAGCTAAGACAATACATAGGAGCTTGAAAGAAAGAAACAAGCCAAAGATAAGCAGGGTTATGTAGTAGCTGATTCCTTAATGCAAGGGGGAATGAAATATGCAACCATACTGGTTTAGGAAAATGTATGAAGCCCATTGTGATGACATTATTCTAAAATGCTTTAGGATAATTATTTTAGTGTTATAAAATGGAATGTGAAGGCTAAGGATAAAATGCATGCAGTGCGGGTGTAAGGCCTTGAGGGTAAGTCCCCAGACTCTGCATAAAAGATGTCATGGTGTTCAGGGATTCTATAATCCAACACAACAATAATGAGAAGGGAGATATGGACAAAAGAATCCTCCAACGTTACAGGTCAAATAATCTGGTATTTCAAAAGAAAGAAACTCTCTCTCAAATATGATGAAAGGGGAAAAGTGACACCTGAGGTTGTTCTCTCACCTGGGCCCTGTCACACTTTTTATATATCCATACAAAGTATACACATACATTCATGCACACACACCCACAACACACACACAGTATATACATACAAGACACACATAGTATACACGCATACATACACATATTTACACACATGTACACAAAACAAACAAAAAATAAATAAAGCTTATTACATTTGAAATTACATATCAAAGTAAAATAAATGAAGCACTTTTAAAAATGGAAGTGATCAAAAGTAAAACACCTTTCCATACACAGGTCTGTTCCCAAAGAATTATGTACTGAGTGGATCATTAAAAGTAAGGCAAAACTCCAGTGGAACATACCAAATTGCACAATTACTCTTAAAGTGAACAGGTGCCAGTTAAAAGACTGAGTGGTTTGTTTGTTTTGTGTTTTGTTTTGTTATCACAGACAATGTCAGAAATATGTTTTTAAATAAAAATTCTTACATCAATCACAGAAATAGAACTATAATTTTGAAAAGATAATAGTGACATTGTCAATGAACAGGGGTTGATTGAGTTTGTAAACCTTGAAGGAGCAATTATCACTCAATTTTGAGATATTTGATTGGATATTTTTCTTGAGTCAAGTTTTCTTGAAGAATAAATGAAATTTCCCTTATTTATCTGAAAATCTAGTCATGTTAACACATAATATTTTTCTGTGAAGCACCAGTGTGTGGTTCTTTTTTTTTTTTTAGTTAATTTTATTTTATTTATTTTTATTAGATATTTTTTTATATACACCAAACCCAGACACTATTTCATATGCCAGCAAGATCTTGCTGACAGGAGCCTGGTATAGCTGTCTCTTATGAGGCTATGCCAGTGCCTGGTAAATACAGAAGTGGATGCTCACTGTCATCTATTGGATGGACCATAGGGCCCCTAATGAAGGAGCTAGAGAAAGTACCCAATGAGCTAAAGGGGTCCTCAACCCTATAGGAGGATCAACAATATGAGCTAACCAGTACCCTCCAGAAAAGTGTGCGGTTCTTATTTCTGAAAATAGTTTATTCCACGTTTTAAATAGTTCTCTGCCCATTTTTGAGAGTCATTGATGCCTTTGGCTTATCTCATAATCATATCTTTCTAACCCTTTAAATCTTTACTCATTTCTCAAAACAGTTTACAAATGCCTTTTAAAATGCTCAGGAAACCTCTAAAGTCCAGTTAATGACCACAGGTTCATTTCTTAGCTCTTAGTGATAGATGATGAACAAATGCAAAACAATGCTAAGTGAAAAACACTTAGCCATCTTAGCCAGCGATGCTGTTGTTACAATACTGCCATGGATAGACACTCCAGTCACTTCCCTATAGTTGTCAAAATGAGGAGTCTAAACTAACCAATATACTTTCTACACCTTTAATCATGCATTTTTCAGTGCTCCAGATAGCTACGGTATGATTTTATAGCCCATGTTTTAAAGAATAAATCAAAATGTGTATTGTTTCATAAGACAGCAGGAAATAGAATTGTGTATTTATCAGCTCTGTCATTTTACATTATCAAGATGGAAGGAAAAGTTAAATATATTTCTGAATGAAAATTTGGTGAACTAATCTACATCATTTCAACATAATTATATCTTATGCCTTTTGAGGAGGCTAATGACCATATTTAATGCAAAACTAGCTATAATTCATTCAGTTAAAATATACTTAGGAGCTATTCAGTAATCAGCAGCTGAGACTGAAAAATCCCACCGACTTAGAGGCAACCTGGGCTACACAGTGACTTCCATTACAGCCTGAGCTATAGAATAGAATCTTGCCTCAAGCAAACATAGTTAATGCTATTTAAAAGGTGATAACACCTTTCAGTAAAATGAAAAATACTTTATATTTAAAACTACACTTTTTTCCTTTGACTATTTCAATGCAAATCACAAATGCTTATAAATAAATTATATAATAAATAAATGATTATTACTTTGATTCTATTTACTGTGATCTAAAACATAAGATTATAATATAGTTTCCTGATGGATTAAAAATTAGTAGTTAAGTATTTTTAATTCTTATAAATAAAGAGTTCATCCATGTTTTCTCTCTTGTTGGGTGGGTCTTAAAGCCAATTAGAGAACTGTTCGTTAATGCCTATATATAATCTCCACCACTATAAACACTGTCATGCAGGTCATTGTTGTAGTCCAAAGGTGTTATAGCCAGGTTTCATTGTTGGTTATTTCCCAACCTCAGTAATTTGCATGGCACCTTTTGGTAATGCAAAAGTAAGTACTCAGGGAGTGGGTGTTTCAGGTCAGTTCCAGATCAGAGGTTTCTGAAATCTGAAATTCTTCATGTCTTCGACAAGAATTTACCTTTCACCTATGAAGTACCACCAAGGCTAAGAGCAAATATGCTCTGCTTTGTAGGAGTCTCTAGGACAATGCTGACAACTGAAAAGAGGACATCAAAGGTCTGCCGGGGGTCTGGGGGTGGGCGAAGACAGGTTGTTAAATGATGTTTGGACCATGAAGTAGATATTTTTAGATGAGAGAATTTTATTAAATTATGTATGAATTTTCTGGCTTATGTGAATGATAGGCATTTTAGGTAGTTAATAAATAAGATTCTTTATGATGTTTTCAGAATCCTTTCTGCCTTTTTTTACCCTCTTTCTTCTGTATTTATCTTCCTCTTCCTTACTAATTAGGACCCAGATCACTTTCCCATTCTCCCCTTCAGATCACTTCTGCCACACTGTCTCTTTCTCTATTGCTCAATCACATTCTCCCCACACTGGTCCCCTTTTTGTTTTCCTGGAATTTACAGTTACTCTAGTATATGTACTCATATCTGAAGATTTGGAGCTCTGACCCTCCAATGAGAGAACACTAAATGTTTATCTTTCTGAGTCTGGGATGCCTAACACAATATGATGTTTTCTACCTCTGCCCATGTATCTGGAAATATTTTAATTTCACTTTTTCTTCACAACTAAATAGCATTCCATAGTATATGTACTACATTTTCATTATATTATCATCCACTGATGGACATTTAGGTTATTTCCATTTCCAACATTTTGTGAATAGTGCAGCAATGATTATGGTTGAGTATTTATTATGTAGGGTTTTTATGCCTTTGGACATGTGCCAAGAATGACATATCTGGAACATGTGGTAGACTTACTTTAATTTTGTGAATATTCTCCAGGTTGCATTCTCAGAGTGGCTGGACCAGGTTATAATCCCCATCACAGTAAATGAAAGTTCCCTTTCCTCAACCCCCCTAAAATCTTTGTTGTTGGTTTTGCCGATCTTTGACATTTCTGCTGGCATAAGATGAGGTCTCAACCTTGTTTTGAGTTTCATTCTGCAAATTGCTAGGAGTGAGGCACATTTTAAAATACTCTTTAACTATTTTCCCTGGAAACTCATTCAGAAACTCCTCAGGATTTCTGAAGACTTGTATTTGGGGGGCAAACCAACACCCACTACTTTATTAAACCAGCACACATGATTCATAATTATTTTCTAAGTAGTTGTGTTATACTCACAGATAATTGTAATTCTGCCTTACATCAGCAAACATCTTTTGCAAAAGATGGATACTGTTGTGGAAAATGGCAGCCAATCACTATGTAGAGTTGTGGAGACCAGTCCTACGGTACAACCTTGTCCGTTGTACTGTAGGATTATTGTGAAGAGAGAGGCAGAAAGAGTATACATAACAGGGGATTTGCTGTGATATTGTGTCTCCTAGAAATGTCAGAAACTATAAACATAAAGTCTCACCAACATAACTGCCTATATATGAGCTGAACAAGGACAGAAATCATAGTCATGCTAACATAAGAGGATTATTCTGAGGAGCCAGCCGTCAACCTCACACAAAATACTATACAGTTAACTAAAAAAGCCAAGGGGGGAGAAGTCACTTTCCCATGATAGAGTATGCAAATGGCTTATTCAGTTCCAAATTGGCAACTCTGAAGTTATGTCCTGTAGACTGAACAGGTTGTGCTTTTATACATACACACACACACACACACACACACACACTTAATTATAAAATTAATTATAAAAGGGGGCCATGATTTTGAAAACAAGCAAGGAGTATTAGAATCAAGGAAAGAGATGGCAGAAAATGGTGTAACTTTATAACAATCTGAAAATAAAAGAAATAATTTACAATATATGAGGAGTCCAATAGTTTACAAAATTTATTCTTTGGAACATCTGTTCTGTATCTTTTGTAACCTTTTTATCTGTTCAACGCTATACTTTTAAATAAACTCTTTCAAATAATTACAAGTTACTCACATGAGCTCTCATTTTATTTGAGAAGAAATTGTCACTGTAGCAACACAGTAAAATTGATTCAGTTCACATCCTTTTCATCTTGAAATTGCACAATATTCATATTTCACAGAACTCTGGTATTTGTTTGGATGCTCTGAAATGTTAAACAATTAATGCAATTAAGCTTAAATAGATTACTGGTCAGGTGCTGCCAATGATTCTAAGGAAACAAGAAAAAAGTACCCAAGTAATCTTTTACAACAACTTCATAAGAAAGTTGGCAAAGCAAATAATTTACAAAATCAATGCACTAGTTAATTTTTCTTATCAAGTATATACCTTAATGCTATTTGTAATACAATAGACTTTACTCTTTTCTGAAGACTAGAAAATATTTGAGTTACATATTTATATATCAAAGATGGTGAAGATATGTGTCTTGGGGAAAATCTATTTCCCAAAAGCATCATGACTCTAGTGTGGTGGATGATTTTAATTAAGATTACTGAACTTCAGAAATGAATGGTGATAAGAGAACATATCAAATAAGTGAGATTCCTTCTTGTTCTCTGTATTTTGCTAGCAATTTTGGTTTCCTATAGCATGTTTACTATAGATAAACATGTAGAGATGAAGCTAATATAGTGGAAACAGGAGTGAATACATTGACAAATTAAATCAGTTATTTTCTAGAAACAGAACTGAAAATTGAACTAGTCTTTTTCTTCCTCAGTCATTTGGTGATTGAGAAGCACATTTATCAGTTTCTCTTAGAGCATAAAAGATTGTCTGACTAATTTCAAAGATAGTAGACAGAAAATATATTTTTGAATTTGTCACTTTGAACTATACTATTTATTTGGTTTATTCATATGTTGTAAAGGTTTGAAGATACAGGTACCTGAAATATATCACAAACAAATTACCAAAAAAGTGTTTATTTAGCAAATATGTATTATATACCTATAGGTCAGGGATGAAATTACATTCTTTGTTGCAATTTTTCATTAGTTATTTGTGACCTTTCTATATTTGAGTATTGCTTCCTGTAGCTTTTGCTACCCTACCTAAGCAACAGGAATGGACTGCACTACCAGCTCTCACCCAAAGAATGTTGGATCTATGGATGAAAACACAGACATACACAGTTTTTCAATATCAACTTGCCCTTTTGGCACAATTGCTGGGCACTACTTATCTCCTGCCTGGAGAACCATAGCCTTATCAATACTCTTATCTCTGTACCTCTCCACCTGCCCTCACCTTTAGTTTCTCTGTCACATCTAGTCCCAGCCAAACACCTGGGACTGCCTGCCTGTAGTAGTGACCTATATGGCCATTCCATCTGAGATCTCACATGGCTGGCCATGTTTTCTACCTCAGAAGCATGGTGAATTCTTCCTCTCCTCTCCTTGCCTCCAAGGACATGGAAGTTCCTCCTATTCCTTCAACCTAGCAATTGTCCCATGGCTTTTTTACTGACAGATCAAGAACCAATTGGGGAACAGTTCTGTAGTATCAAAACCACTCCTACAGACCATTATTAATCCCCACACCCCCAAATAATCCCTGATTCACTATGTCTTCCTTATTATCCCAAGTCTATGTCACAGTGTTTTCCTTCACATTCTTTCCCCTTCCCACTCTCCCTCTGGCTCCTCCTCCTCTTCTTCCTCCTTCTCTTTTTCCTTTTTTTCTTCTTCCGCCACCCCTCTCACATTGTGCATAACCAGTACTGCTCACATACTCTTTAATGCCCGGTCTTTTACTGCATTTTTTAAAACATGTGTTTATTTAGTTTATGTATGTGAGTACACTGTCACTCTCTTCAGACACACCAAAAGAGGGCATCAGATCCCTTTACAGATAGTTGTGAGCCACCATGTGGTTGCTGGGAATTGAACTCAGGACCTCTGGAAGAGTAGTCAGTGCTCTTAACCAAACAAGTAGACAAAAGATTAATGTGGAAAAATTGAGAAGTCTTAGATGATTAATGATAGTGGAATTTCAGGTTAAAGCTGGAACTTGCCTGTTGGTTTAAGATTTAAAAGATTTAGAAAAGAGTATCTCCTGAGGAAATTGCAGACTGACACCTAAAGGTGTGAATCTCATAGACATATGTAAAGGTGGGGATATCAGGCCTGTACAAGCAATTATCCCAAAGATCACAGTGTGAACTGCACATCCCTGTGCTGCATACCATAGAAGGTCAGTGTACAACTGCTTTCCACACTTGACTCATATTTTATTATCTTAGGCGTCAAATTAGAAATGCTACTTTGGACTTAATTTATTGTGCCTTACATTTTACAAAAGATAGTTTCTATGATTTAGACCACAAATAATGCCCTTCAGTTTCACAGAGTATCAATTACAACTAGGTCAGCAACAAAGAGTTTTCAAAATGCCACATTCATATCTCCGAAATTTCTGCTGATAGTAGTTTCTTTCTTTTTTTTCCACTGGGCAGAGGAGACTACATTCTAGAGATTAAAATCATGGGTGTTTTTATAAGGAAATTTACAAAACAAACAACTCACATTGGCATTCAGAATCTAAATATTCTGCTCTCAAAAATACTAATTTATTTTGGAGTTCTTTCCATGTAAGAGAAAATGTGCATATGATTCAAGTTTCAAACTCTTTTATACTTTTTATAATAAAACCAGTATTTCCTCTGGATTGATGGCTAAAAGAAATGAATGGGTTACAATTGCTATATAATCTGGCAATTCCTTCTTTTAAGTTATTTCTTACTACATATGTAAAATGTTTCAAATTTTACTCAATTTAAAATATGTTTGACTATAAAATACAATTTAATTTTAGTTACTTTATTTACTCTCTATCACCTATTAAATGTCCTAATTTTCATGGAAAATATTTCAAATAGAGAGACTAACCTCCAGCTTATAAGAATGTGGTCAAGGTAAAGAAATACAATTGTAAGATAACACAATATATCTGGTGAATCTAGAGAAAAGGACTTGGTAATCATGAAAAGTGAAACATTATTAATGGGTTGACGATAAATGTCTTTCTTTAAAAGAAAGGTATAGAGGAATTTTAATCCAGCAACATAGATGTTTTGGTAATGGTTGACATCCAAAGTGGTTCTATACCTATATGTTCTGGTGAAAATGCAGACACATGAGTTACAGTATGATCTGGCTGGAATACAGACACACACTTAGAGCACACCTTTAATCCCTAACTAAAGGTAAATTTAGTTTGTATAAGGCAGAGTCCATGCTTGAAAGTGATATCTAGAGTCTGCACCAGTGAGACTCCTGACTGCAGAAGCCACACAGCTTCTGGGACAGACCCTGGACCCCCTTTGTGGGCTCCAGACATCCAGGCACCTTCCCTGCCAGATGAGAGGTGTCCGCCCAGGAATGTTCTCACTGCCAGAGCAGGGGATGGAACCATCTTGTCCCAGGGATTGCTCAGGAAGCAGTCTGCGCAGGTGAGAGTCCAGACTGCAGAAGCAACACAACTTCTAGGGCAGGCCGAAGTCACATAGCTTCTGGGACAGACCCCATTTCGGACTCCAGACATCCAGGCAACTTCCCTGCCTGGGAAGGCTTTGTCCACCAGAACAGGTGAGAGAGCCATCTTGTGTCCCAACTCTCTGAGGAACCAGTCTGCGCTGGGGAGAGTGCTGACTGTAGAAGCAACACAGCTTCTGGGACAGACCCATTTTCAGGGTCCTTTCAGCAGGCACCTTCCCTGCCAGAGGAGAGGTGACCGCCTGGGGGGGGCTCTGCCCTCCAGAGCAGGTGAGAGAGCCATCTTGTGTCCCGGGTCTTTTGGAGACTAGTCTGTGCAGTTCAGTGAGCAGACTGCAGAGGCAACACATCTTCTGGGACAGGCCCCTTTTGGTCCTACATCTTCAGCCAAGAGGCGGGTCTGAAAGCCGGACTTCTGTGCACCTTCCCTGCAAGAGGAGAGCTTGCCTGCAGAGAGTACTCTGACCACTGAGACTCAGGAGAGAACTGAACTCCCAGTACTGCTGACAGAGGCTAACAGAATCACTGCAGGAACAAGCTCCAACCAAAGACAACTATAACAACTAATGCCAGAGATTACCAGAGGGAGAAAGGCAATCTTAAGAATCTTAAGAACCAAGACCACTCACCATCAGAACCCAGCTCTCCCACCTCAGCCAGTCCTGGATACCCCAATACACCCAAAAAAGCATGACTCAGATTTAAAATCACATCTCATGATGCTGGTAGAGGACATTAAGAAGAACCTTAATAACTCACTTAAAGAAATATTAGAAAACAATGCTAAACAGGTAGGTGTCCTTAAAGAATTTCAGGAAAACACTGCTAAACAGGTAGAAGTCCTTATAGGGGAAACACAAAAATCCCTTAAAGAATTACAGGAAAACACAATCAAACAGATGATAGAATTTAACAAAACCATCCAAGACTTAAAAAGAGAAGCAGAAACATTAAAGAAACCCAAAGTGAGACAACACTGGAGATAGAAACCCTAGGAAAGAAATCAGGAACCATAGATGCCAGCATCAGCAACAGAATACAAGAGATGGAAGAATTTCAGGTGCAGAAGATTCCATAGAGAACATGGGCACAACAATCAAAGAAAATGCAAAATGCAAAAAGATCCTAACTCAAAACATCCAGGAAATCCAGGACACAATGAGAAGACCAAATCTAAGGATAATAGGAGTAAATGAGAATGAAGATTTTCAACTTAAGGGGCCAGCAAATATCTTCAACAAAATAATAGAAGAAAACTTCCCAAACCTAAAGAAAGAGATGCCCATGAACATTCAAGAAGCCTACTGAACTCCAAATAGACTGGACCAGAAAAGAAATTCCTCCCAACACATAATAATCAGAACAACAAGTGCACTAAATAAAGACAGAATATTAAAAAGCAGTAAGGGAAAATGGCCAAGTAACATATAAAGACAGGCCTATTAGAATTACTTCAGACTTCTCACCAGAGACTATGAAAGCCAGAAGATCCTGGACAGATGTTATACAGAACCTAAGAGAACACAAATGCCAGCCCAGCAAAACTCTCAATTTCCATAGAAGGAGAAACCAAACTATTCTATGACAAAACAAAATTCACACAATATCTTTCCACAAATCCAGCCCTTGAAAGGATAATAAAGGGAAAACACCAACACAAATATGGAAACTACACCCAAGAAAAAGCAAGAAAGTAATATTTCAACAAACCTAAAAGAAGATAGCCACAAGAACAGAATCCCAACTTTAATAATGAAAATGACAGGAAACAATTACTTGTCTTTAATTTCTCTTAACATCAATGGACTCAATTCCCCAATAAAAAGACATAAACTAATAGACTGGCTACACAAACAGGACCCAAAATCTTGGTGCTTACAGGAAACTCACCTCAGGGACAAAGACAGACACTACCTCAGAGTGAAAGGCTGGAAAATAATTTTCTAAGCAAATGGTCCAAAGAAACAAGCTGGAGTAGCTAATTTAATATCTAATAAAATCGACTTCCAACCCAAAGTTATCAAAAAAGACAAGGAGGGACAGTTCATACTCATCAAAGGTAAAATCTTCCAAGATGAACTCTCAATTCNGAATATCTATGCTCCAAATACAAGGGCAACCACATTCATTAAAGAAACTTTAGTAAAGCTCAAAGCACACATTGCACCTCACACAATAATATTGGAAGACTTCAACATCCCACTCTCAACAATGGACAGATCCTGGAAACAAAAACTGAACAGAGACACATGGACACTAAGAAGTTATGAAACAAATGGAGTTAATAGAAATCTACAGAACATTTTATCCTAAAACAAAAGGATATACCATCTTCTCAGCCCCACATGGTACCTCCTCCAAAACTGACCATATAATTGGTCACAAAACAGGCCTCCANAGATACAAAAATATTGAAATTATCCCACGCATCCTATCAGATCACCAGGGACTAAGGCTGATCTTCAATAACAGCATAAATAATAGACAGCCAACACTCACGTGGAAACTGAACAACACTCTACTCNTTGATTCCTTGGACAAGGATGAAAAAAAGAAAGAAATTAAAGACTTTTTAGTGTTTAATGAAAATGAAGCCACAACATACCCAAACTTATGGGACACAATGAAGGCAGTCCAATGAGGAAAAGTCATCACCCTGAATGCCTCCAAAAAGAAAATAGAGAGAGAACACACTAACAGCCTGACAACACACCTAGAAGCTCTAGAATAAAAGGAAACAAATTCACCCAAGAGGAGTAGACAGCAGGAAATAATCAAACTTAGGGCTGAAATCAACCAAGTGGAAATAAAAAGAACTATTCAAAGAATCAACCAAACCAGGAGCTGGTTCTTTGAGAAAATTAACAAGATAGATAAATCCATAGCCAGACTAACTAGAGGGCACAGGGACAGTATCCTAATTAACAAAATCAGAAATGAAAAAGGTGACATAACAATAGAAATTAGGAAATCCAAAACATCATCAGCTCTTACTACAAAAGGCTATACTCAACAAAACTAGAAAATCTGGATGAAATGGACAACTTCCTAGACAGATACCAGGTACCAAAGTTAAATCAGGATCAGATTAATAATCTAAACAGTCCCATTTCCCATAAAGAAATAGAAGCAGTCATCAATAATTTCCCAGCCAAACAAAGCCCAGGACCAGATGGGTTTAGTGCAGAGTTCTATCAGACCTTCAAATTAGGTATAATTCCAACCCTCCTCAAACTATTCCACAAAATAGAAACAGAAGGTACTCTACCCAATTCATTCTATGAAGCCACAATTACTCTGATACACAAACCACACAAAGATCCAAAAAAGAAAGAGAACTTCAGACCCATTTCCCGTATGAATATTGATGCAAAAATACTCAATAAAATCCTCTCAAACCGAATCCAAGAACACATCAAATTGATCAACCATCATGACCAAGTAGGCTCAATCCCAGGGATGCAGGGATGGTTTAATATAAGGAAATCCATCAACATAATCCATGATATAAATAAACTCAAAGACAAAACCGACATGATCATCTCATTAGATGCTGGGAAGGCATTTGACAAAATCNAACACCCCTTCATGATAAAAGTCTTGGAAAAATCAGGAATTCAAGACCCATACCTAAACATTAAAAAAGCAATATACAGCAAACCAGTAGCCAACGTCAACGTAAATGGAGAGAAACTTGAAGCAATCCCACTAAAGTCAGGAACTAGTGAAGGCTGCCCACTTTCTCCCTTATCTATTAAATATAGTACTTGAAGTCCTAATCAGAGCAATTAGACAACAAAAGGAGATAAAGGGGATACAAATTGGAAAGGAACAAGTCAAAATACCACTATTTGCAGATGATATGATAGTATATATAAATGACCCTAAAATTTATACTCCTAAACCTGCTTCAGTGCAGTAGCTGGATATAAAATTAACTCAAACAAATCAGTGGCCTTCCTCTACACAGAGGATAAAAGGGCTGAGAAATAAATTAGGGAAACAACACCCTTCACAATAGCCACAAGTAATATAAAATACCTTGGTGTGACTCTAACTAAAGAAGTGAAAGATCTGTATGATAAGAACTTCGAGTCTCTGAAGAAAGAAATTGAACAAGATCTCAGAAGATGGAAAGATCTCCCATGCTCATGGATTGGCAGGATTAATATAGTAAAAATGGCTATCCTGCCTAAAGCAATATACAGACTTAATGCAGTCCTCATCAAAATTC
>NC_034593.1:69180449-69187440 GCF_900095145.1 Mus pahari
TACTGGAAGATCCAGCAATACCTCTCCTGGGCATATACCCAGAAGATGTCCCAACTGGTAATAAGGACACATGCTCCTCTATTTTCATAGCAGCCCTTTTTATAATAGCCAGAAGCTGGAAAGAACCCTGATGTCCCTCAACAGAGGATTGGATACAGAAACTGTGGTACATTTACACAATGGAGTACTACTCAGCTATTAAAAACAATGAATTTATGAAATTTTTGGGCAAATGGATATATCTGAAGGATATCATCCTTAGTGAAGTAACCCAATCACAAAAGAAGTCACTAGATATGCACTCACTGATAAGTGGATATTAGCCCAGAAATATAGAATACCCAAGATACAATTACAAAACACAAGAAAACCAAGAAGAAGGAAGACCAACATTTGAATACTTCATTCCTCCTTAGAATAGGGAACATAATACCCATGAAACGAGTTAGAGACAAAGTTTGGAGCTAAGATGAAAGGATGGACTTTCTGGAGACTACCCCACCCAGGGATCCTCCCCATCATCAGCCGCCAAACCCAGACACTATTGCATATGCCAGCAAGGTTTTGCTGAAGAGACCCTGATATAACCGTCTCCTATGAGGCTATGCCAGTGCCTGGCAAATACAGAAGTGGATGCTCATAGTCATCTATAGGATGGGACACAGGGTCCCCAATGGAGGAGCTAGTGAAAGATCCCATGGTACTGAAGGGGTCTGCAACCCTATATATGGAACAACAATATGAACTAACCAGTACCCCTAGAGCTCACGTCTCTAGCTGCATATGTAGCAGAAAATGGTCTAGTTGTCCATCACTGGGAAGAGAGGCCCCTAGGCTACGCAAACTTTATATGCCCCAGTACAGGGGAATGCCAGGGCCAAGAAGTGGGAGTGTGTGGTTAGGGGAGCAGGGCTGGGAGAGGGTATAGGGTATTTTCGGGATAGCATTTGAAATGTAAATAAAGAAAATACCCAATAAAGGAAAAAATAAAAAAAAAATTGTCAGGAACAATTTAATAAAATTACAATGTTAGTTTGAGAAAAGTTAAAAAAAAACTAATAAAATAAATTGAGCAACTTAATTTCCAAGTAAATCTGTAGAAAGTGTGTGTTTAAAAACTATCAACAATAAAATTATCTAAAAAGTAAAAATGAAAGTGATATCTAGTGAGGAGCAGACAAAGTGATGAATCAGAGAAAACTTTGACAGAATGAGTCAGAATGAGTCAGATATACTACATGCCACTAACATAAGAAGAGACAGAGAAGAGAGGCTACTTAAGAGAGCAGTACACACATACACACACACACACACACACACACACACAGAGTGAGAAAGAGAGACAGAGACAGAGAGACAGAGAGAGACAGAGAGACAGAGAGACAGAGAGAGACAGAGAGAGAAAGAGAGAGAGAGAGAGAGTGAGAGAGAGAGAGAGAGACAGAGACACAGAGAGAGACAGAGAGAGACAGAAGAAGAAAGAGTTATTAGTTTAGTCAGTGTAATTCATGAAATGTAGTTGAGTTCATTTGTGAATTCATTCAGTTTCTTCAGTTACTGCCATTCAGTTTCTTCAGTTATTGTCAGCTGAGGCACTTGAAGGGAACTAATAAGAAATAACCAAAAGATTAAAATAAACTGCCAGAGTTACTTTGAGGCCAAGGAAAGCAATTCAGTGAAAAAAAAAAAAAAAAAAAAAAAAAAAAAAAAAAAAAAAAAACAAAAAAAACAACAACAACAAAAAAAAAGCCAGTTTGACTCAATCGGTTTTCTTCGAGAGGAGTTTGATCCAACACAGTTGAGTTGAAACATGCAGCCAGAGTTCAGGAAAAAAATTAGAAAAGGTGAGCTTATTCAGCAGTAATCCTCTCAGATGACAATTACACATGGCAAATGAAAGATTTTTTTTTTCATATTATCCATCACTTTATTTTGTATTCTGACTATCTAAACCATACCCAAGGTTTTACCATGATCTATATTCCAAACCATCCGAATAGATATCAGTTCAATATGTACAAGACTCATATCAATTAAGAATAATTAAAATGTAACAGCTAGTAACATTTAATTTACCAAAAAAAAGTGTTACAAAAAATATTGTTGTCAAAGTCTTAAGTTACTTTTACAAATTACTTTTCAAGTGCTGAGAATAATTCTTTCATAGAAATCTCCAACATCAACTGAAAGAATTCAGGAAAGAACGCAGAAACAGGAGCAGTAAAATACTCTTGAAGATATTCACTGCTAAACTATAATCTAGACACATTTGAATGTGAATTTTATACAGCACAAATTTTGTTTAAGATACAAGTATTATGAGACAAATATTTTAAGGTTTTCTTTATTCAATAATTTGTTTTTATTATGGTGTTATACATTTTTTTACCTCTTTTTCAATGAAGATTTTATTGTGTATTGCCAAAGAATAAAGTCAAAAGAAGACACATTTTGTAAATATACATTGGCTAGTTTGTCAAACATGTTAAATTACCATAAAATAACTTTATTAATCTTAAATTCCTATGATGTTTTTATTACTTATTTAAGAATTTTCTGGGCATACTTTTGATCATATTCACATCCCCTCTCTCAAGTTTCCTCAGATCCATCCCCTCACAAACCATCTAGCTTTGTATCTTCTTTGCTTCAAATTTTTCTAGCTCAAATTTTGCTTACAAAATGATCCAAGATGTGAAACTTTCTTTTACTCTTTTTTAACTTTTTCCAATTTTTTATTAGGTATTTTCTTCATTTACATTTCAAATGCTATCCTGAAAGTCCCCTAAACCTTCCCCCCACCCTGCTCCCCTACCCACCCACTCCCACTTCTTAACTGGACTCAACCTACAAAGAGATTCATTCTTAAGGAAAATGCATTCTTTGTGTGATCTTCCCTGGGGAGGCCCCTCTCCAGCTCATCTTACTCAGATGCCTGTATTTCCTTGTATAAGCTTTGAAGGAACATGAAATAGGAGTATATTAGAGGGTTTGAGAAAAAAAGAAAGGGAAGAGGAACTTGTTTTAGTTAAAATGCAATCTCAAAATTAAACAAAACCAACAAAAAGAAAAATTAATCTCCCTCCCCTGGGATCTACCAATTGCCAAGAGCACCTTCCCTTCGTTGTCAGTGAGATTCACTCTCATTTACATGCTGGTTTAGTTGTTTATTTTTGTTTTTCTGTCAGACATCTAGGACATACTTTTGTCCTGCTTTGCTTGTATTTCATTTATAACTCTTACCAGATGAGTGGTACCTACCAGTCTTAGCACTGATACCATTACTGTAGAATAGCCTTTTTAGGCAACCCCAGAAGCATGTCAACAAAGTTCTGGGAGGGATCCCACACCCTGTCTCTCATAAAACAAGTAATTTCAAAATTTAGATGAAAGCAATTCTCAGAGAGTACTTGGTATTTAAAAACTGTAGTGATCCACAGGGCTCAATATTCAAATATGTAATATAAAGACATTGAAGGGACCTGTGCCATCCTATCTGCCAGGTGGAAACAAATGAGCAAGCAAAGAACTGAACTGAGATCGGATCCCTAACATTCTCTAGAGTAGGAGAAGGGACAGGAGGGGGATGCTCACAAACTGATCTACCCCTTTAGTCCATTCCAGTACAAATCACGGCTGCTGATGCTGCCTGGGTCCCATGAATTGTGTACTTTAAAAACTGCATGTGCTAGAGAAGTTAGAGCAACCTCCCAGTCCTGACTCTTTCAGATGGATATCTCTGATGATTATGCGTTTTTAACATGACTGGCATTTAAACTAACCTCAGAGATATGCTTCTGGGAATATCTCTAAGGGCAGCTCCAGAGAGGAATATAACCCTGAAGTACCTTCATCCCACATGTAGAGGTGCTGAACTAAGTGACAAGAAGAAAGCAACTCTAACAGCAGAATTCAGTGCCCTCTGCTTTGTGACTGTAAAAACAATGTGAACAGCCACCTCAGGTGTCTCCCAATTCAGCCAAAGTGTATTAGCCCCCTTGCAGTCCCCATTATGGTAAATTGTACCCTCACACCTGAGGCAAAATAAATGATCTCTTTAAGGCATTTTAGTTATTTTGTCATAGCAGTGAGGAAAGTAACTGATACTGCACCCAAACATCTCATCTGGACCACATAAGAGAGAGAACCATTCTAAGAAACCACTAAGCAGGGTTTATAAATCAGCCAATATCTCGTATCAACAAAATGAAAGACAGAAACCATATGGACATATCAACAGAGACAGAGAATGATTCCAAAAGAGTTCACATTCATTCATGATTTAAAAAAATACTCAAAATAGGCAAGATTAACTTATCTCAACACAAAAAGTCAAATATGAAAGGTTCAGTGCTAATATCATACTTAACAGTGTAAATTTGAGAAGCAGCAGCGATGAAAGATGGCAGCCACCACAGGCTCGGAAGTAAAAGTCCCTCGAAATTTCTGACTGTTGGAAGAGCTGGAAGAAGGCAAGAAAGGAATAGGCAACCGCACAGTTAACTGGGGTCTGGAGGACGACGAGGACATGACACTTACAAGATGGACAGGCATGATAATTGGGCCTCCACGAACAATATATGAAATCCGAATATACAGCCTTAAACTAGAATGCTGACCTAAGCACCCAGAAGCACGCTTATCTGTAAGATATGAGCTGTGTGAGTAGTTCGAATGGAGAAGTGGATCCAAGAGCCGTGGCAGTACTGGCAAAGTGGCAGAACTCCCATCAAAGTCATCCGGCAGGAACTGCGGTGCCTGATGATGTCAAAAGAGAACATGAAGCTGCCACAGCCGCCAGAAGGACAGTGTTACAGCAATTAGTCACCAAGTCCCCGGCCTCCCCTCCTCATCCAACCGAAGTCTTCATTTTCCACAGTAGTGAATTTTCTAGATACATCTGTAGACCTCAAAGTACTGGAGAAGAAGCCCCAGTCTGACATCATCCTGAGACACTCTTCTGATACTAACTTCTTGTCCATTTGAAATACTTAAGTTGTGCTATGTAACATCATCTGTCAAGTGTAACCGCTGTCTGCCTAGTTGAACTTCTGGGAGCAAGAAGGTGTTGAAATCGGTTTCCTGTGGGAGCAGTGGGCACAGCTAACACTGCTGTGAGCAGACACGTCACACAATCACCTGCTGCTGGCCCTTGGCCTAGGTCTGCCTTTGCCCGCCCTGCCCTCCGCCAAAGCTATGTGATGGTCCTTAGAATAGATGGGAAGGCTTCAGGTAGTAGCCATGGGAATATTGCTGAACTTGGGGCGCTTTGGCTGCACCCCTGCTTTCTTAAGTCTTAAGTGATGCCCCATCCAAGCCGTGGTCCCTACTCCTCCACTTCCACCCTTGGCCAAAGCTTAGATTGTAACCCTCCCCCTGCCTCTGAAATTGGTCGAGGGTAAGGAATTCAGGGCTTCTCATCTCCCCACCTTTATCAAGGGGTGCTGCTTTCCCCTCCTTAACTCCCTTGTTGCCCAACACCACCCAACACTTGCTGTGGTCAGAAGCCATCAGATGAGGCTGAAAGAGCCTGGCCTCCCTCACTTAGCTCCAGATCACACTCACCTGCCACCAGCCTGGAAAGGGAGCGCCAGGTCCTCGGCCCTGCTGCTACCATCAGCCCTTCAGCTTTGTACTCAGTCTAGAGGTGAACAGAGCAGTCACAGGGTGATTCAGACCGGCCAGCGCTCAGGGTCCTTGGTGGATATATGCCTAGAGAAAGGCCATGCAAAGAGATCTCAGTGTGCACAGTTCTGAGTTGGTGACTTTTCCCATAATTTCTTTACTTTTACACATTGAAGAGGTTTGAGCAGGGCTCTTGCGTCACCCTGGCCACCCATCAGGTCTGATGTGGAGCCTGACAGCTGGAACACCAGGCCCTGACCTTGCAGACTCGGGTTTCAGTGTTGCTCCTCAGACCCTCTGCAGGAACCAGGAGGAGCTCTGTGTCACCACATTTGCAGATGACTTGCAGATCCGTGGGCCTGGCCTCCTGGATCATTGCCACGTTCCCCATTCTGTTCAGGACCACTAAATTTTGAAATGTGGGTACATACAGAAATAAAGGCAATTCATTGTGCTGGAAGAAAAAGAGAGAGAGAGAGAGAGAGAGAGAGAGAGAGAGAGAGAGAGAGAGAGAGAGAGAGAGAGTAAATTTGAAAGACTCCTCTACATTTTGGCCCAAAGAATGGTACTGATTTTAACATTTCCACTCAAAAAAAAAAAGTGTAGATTCTATAAGGGTGATCTTAGAAGAAGGATGAGTTGGTATTCAATATCTCTTTTTTGTAGGTTACATAATTCAATATGTGGAAAACTCTGATAATTATTTCCAAACTATTAAAACAAAAATTTGATAAAATACTAAAAACCAATGTCTCCATTTCCCCGTCATCCTGAATCTCTTTTTCTTGCTTTTTTCTGTTTGTTCTTTAACAAAGAGGTTTTTCAATGGTCACTCCAAAAACTAACTCGAAGTTCACTTATATCCCAGGCTATTATCTAAACCATCAAGAGATGCATGGTTATCGAGCAGAAGCACTGTAAAGTGCGGGAAGTAAGGGAAAGAGAGGTTAAACAGAATGTGATGGAGACAGATGGAAGTCCACTTAAAGGAATTTGGGAGGGGTCTTTGAAAGTATACACAACTTGAGTTTGGATAACCTACTGGGAGGCATACTCTAAAGAAGTTTGATTTGCTTTTTTTTTTTTTTTTTTTTTTTTTTTAATTTTGAGCAGTTTGAGCAGTCATTCATTAGAGCCTTGTAAGATTTTCCATATCAATTTTGCATGTCATTTGTTTCTGTTATTGTTGTGGTACTGTTTAGACAACAATATTATTAATGCTTATGGGTATGGCTTCCCTTTCCTACATAGAATTTATCCTCTCTGAGATACATTCATATGATCTGAACTCAAAGGACTCAGCAGGTTCTGTCTGTCTGTCTGTCTGTCTGTCTGTCTCTCTCTCTCTCTCTCTGTCTCTCTCTCT
>NC_034593.1:69187515-69198871 GCF_900095145.1 Mus pahari
ACATACATTGAAATAACTCTTCTTGAAAGTATCCAAAGAGCTGAAAGGGGCTGCAACCCTGTAGGTGCAACAACAATATGAACTAACCAGTACCCCCTGCGCTCGTATCTCTAGCTGCATATGTAGCAGAAGATGGCCTAATCGGCCATCATTGGGAAGAGAGGCCCCTTGGTCTTGCAAACTTTATATGACCCAGCAAAGGGGAAGGCCAGGGCCAAGAGGTGGGAGTGGGTGGGTAGGGGAGCAGGGGCAGAGGGAGGGTATAGGGAACTTTGGGGATAGCATTTGAAATGTAAATAAAGAAAATAATAAAAAAAAATTTAAAAATCAGATAGGAGAAGTATGAGGTATGGTATTGATATAAGTATATTACTCATGCAATTCTCAAAAGTTACATTAAATTTAAAGTTAGAAGAAGAAAGTATATCCATATACCACAGTGAGGTCATCACCCAAGGCCAGAACTCAAGGTAGAAGCTTAGAGGTAAGAATGGAGGCAGAGAACATAGAAAAATGCTGATTTATCTCTGGTTTTTCATGAAATCAATGACATTGGATTTAACCCTCCATTTAAAACAGTAACCAAATAGCCAACAAGCCAATGTAAATCAAATTTCCAAAGAGACTTCACAAGATCAAATAGTGATGATCAAAAGACAGAAAAAAGAATTACCACAATAAATATGAACAAAGAAGGGAACTCTTATGTGTCATTCATGTATGGATGTTATTACCTCCATTATGAAGAAGGGTATGGGAATACTTTTCAAAGCATGAATTACATCTATCCAAAAATGAAACTATGCCAACTTTGAGTATATCTCCAAATGAAATGAGATCAGCATGCCAAAATATATGTGTACCTGCATGTTTGTTATTATAAAACTCACTGTATGTAAGAAAAAGAAACACCTTAGACATCCAGTTGATGAATGCATAAGCCAAGTTCTGTATTGTAATGAATTTAATGTTATATAGTTATGAAAAGTAGTGGATCAAGACACTCAGCTAAGACCTGACGCCATGGATTTGATAGAGAAGAATTTAGAAAATATGCATCAAAAAAAAAAAAAAAGGTAAAGAAATGTGGTTTCTGAATGGAGTTCTTATAGCAAATGATGAGAAGTCCCTTAAAGACCAGCAAGTGAACTGTGAGTGCTGAACAGAATACATTGAAGTCCTGAGGAGATTTTCAAAGAGAAAAGAAAATTAAAACCAAAGGACATTACTGTAGACATGTTACAATAATCACAACCAAAATGAGAAAAGACATTGTTGTCTGTGGGGCTACAGAGAGTAGTTTCCTACTGCACTCTGGGTAGAAATGCACGCTGGAGCACACCCTGTGCCACGAAACACGCGGGCACTACACTTGCACATAAAACCTAAAACTGTGAATCACAGGGACTCAAGAATGCAGTGATGAGGTTGAACAGGAGGCTTCAGTGGGAGACAGGGGAAGCTTGTTCATGGGTACAACACTACAATTAAATAGTTAAAGAGGAGTGATATATTCTGATGTGATACAGCAGATAAGCTATAGTTTACAATAATATTATAAACTATGAAACAGCAATGGGAAGATAACTAATGTTCCTAAATAATGATGATTTACAAAGAGGATATAGATAGATAGATAGATAGATAGATAGATAGAAAGATAGATAGATAGATAGATAGATATAGATATAGATATAGATAACAAGTATTACATATTTTGCTATCATATTTTATATCATATGGAAATGATGTTGTATATGTGTGTGTGTGTGTGTGTGTGTGTGTGTGTGAGAGAGAGAGAGAGAGAGAGAGAGAGAGAGAGAGAGAGAGAGAGAGAAGGCTTGATATATCAAAGAAAGAGAAAATTAAAAGTAAGTGCCACCTTGATTCTATGTTATCAGAAGGGAATGAAGGAGAAATAAACCAACTTCCTGTTCATTAAGTCCTGCTGGAGGACAAATTTCATATCAAAACATTTAAGAAACTAAAGCCTGAAAATGGCCTTTGGAAGACACTACTGAGTTCATATCAGATTCTGGAGATATACATACATACATACATACATACATACATATATACATACATACATACATATTCATACATACACACACAAAAGTATATATAAATATATATATTATATATATATATTGGGTTTAGGGATTTTCATAACTCCTCATGAAATATCTGCCTGTGTACTAATTAGAACAATCAAATTAATAAAGCCATTCATATAAAACCACTTCTTCACAGCCATATGAAAAAAATGACTGTCAAGACAGAAGGAGGTTTAAATTATCAACAGAATGATCAGATCTTTCTGCTAAAATAGTCATTGCCAGTCAACATTCCTGTAACTGTCCATTGCCACATGCTAATCTGACAGCGCTCAAACCCTGTGCTCTACAATGCTAGCTTTATTTGGAAAATTCATTTGGGGCAGGTACCTGAATCACATTAGCAATTCTAAACCGTGTACTACACATTTCCTTCACTTGCTGTGGTATTTTCTTTCTGAGAAATATCTCTTGTCTCCTCCTGAGGGAACCATATAATAGAAAAGAATCTCACTGGCAATGTGTGTCAAGAATTGTTTCTTGATTACAGTGTCATGCATCACAGGTCCGCTGTTTTGCTTTTTGCTTCCCTTCAAAACACTGGCTTTTGAGGATATCCTTATCAGCCCCTAAAAATGGGAAGTCCTGAAAGCTGGCACTTGAATTGTAAAATGAGATGAGCCCCACATTACAAGAATCAGCAAAAGGAAGTCCAGCCCCTTTACTCTTTCATGGGATATCTAGGACTTTTCTAGCACTCCACAAGTAAAGCAAAGCGTGTGCTCTACACTTTCAAAGATTAATCGTTCTGCAAAACGTTGTGCAACAACAAGATAAAAATTAAATAAAGGCAAATGCCAAAAGGATCTGCTGCTGTATTCTATGATATGAACAACAACAGCAAAAGTCTGAGTATTGGTCTTGCTTTCAACTATCATGGAACAGAGACTACTCTTAATATACCAAATACAAATCAAATATATAATCCCATCCAGCTCCAAAAGTTATATGGGAGACTCACTCTGTTGAATGCATTAAAGCCTCTGCACACATACACTGCAAAAACAGACTAAACAGGGGTTGAATGTTTGCATGTCAACATCAATATGAAAATAGAATAAATTTCAAATTATTATCATATATTTACAAACCTTATTCTATTTGTTTTTCATTTAGTTATTTATCTTATGGTGCTGGATAGCAAATATAGCTCCTTATGCATGCTCACCCAGCATTAAACTATACCACAGCCCATATTTTGTTCTGAAATGAATGTAATGAAATTTCAATAGCACTTCTTACCTCTAACTTAAACTGTCACCATTTGGGCTTTATTGTGACATACCAATTCTTGATTTTGATTTTATCTATATCAGCTTCTAATGGGACAATAAGTTTCCAAATGATAGGGCTGTCTTATACTCACCTTTAAATTATACATGATATGCTAACCATATGGAATAGTAGCCTATGGTGGTTTGAATAAGAATGTCCACATACATACAGAAACTGTGGTACATTTACACAACGGAGTACTACTCGGCTATTAAAAACAATGAATTTATGACCCCATACACTAATACACATAAATCGTTGGTTCTCAGCTAGTGTATTGTTTAGGAAGGATTAGGAGGTGTGACTTTGTTGGAGGAAGTTTGCCACTGATGTCTATTAGTGAATTTTATGGTAAAGACAAGATGAAATTATCAACACAATGAATGAATAGATCTTTCTCCTAAAATAGTCATTTTTAAATTCCTGTAACTGTCCATTACCACATGCTAAACTGACAGTGCTCAAACCCTGAGTTGCACAAAACTACCTTTATTTGACCATTCATTTTGGAGCAGGCACCTGAATCACAATGGCAATAACAAACCATGTACTATCCATTTCCTTCACTTGCTATAGCAGTTTTCTGTGAGGCTTTGAGCTTTCACAAGCCCATACCAGGCACCATCTCTAGCTCTCTCTGCCTCCATCCTGCAGGTCAAATGTTAGCTCTCAGCTACTACTCCAATACCATCTCTGCCTGACTGGTGCCATGCTTCCCACCATAATGAGCATGTACTCACCCTTTGAAATTATAAGAAAGCCCCAAATTAAATGTTTTTTTTAATAAGTTGCCTCACTCATGGTATCTCACATAATCATATGGGAGAAAAAATTATATATATATATATAATTACTCATGGTGTCACAGAACTAGAGTAGTAACTAAAACAAAGTCTGCATAAGAAAGATGAATTAAACAATGAAGAAATTTTCTTTATCAGTAACAATTTGTCTGTTATGATGGCTGATGTCAAGAAAACATTAAACCAATCAAGTGGATTCCATATTTAGGTTACAATTGTTTACCATATGTCATTTAATTACATTTATAGATGTTCATTTTGTGTTTGATTCAAACCATTATTTTGAAATTTCTGTCCATTTCCTTCAGTTCTAAATAATCTTACACATTGCGATTATCAATACTATTTAAAATAGGTAATACAGTGAGAAAAAAAACAAACCAAAATCCATCAAAATAGTTTTTGTCATCAAAAAGTATTTGTAAAGGTGCAATGCTATACTTCCTTTTTCAGTTGTGGTACAAAGGGAAAATAACTATAATTTGTGCAACAGCTTCCTCCATTTCCCAGTGATGTTTTTCCATAAATTCAAGAACTCAGGTGCCCTGTCTTTAAACTTTAAATTTTAAAAACTTATTCTAAGGTATTGACTCACCTATTCACAATGTATGTCACCATGGCTCAGAATGTATAAAACCTATTAATGGACTATGATTTGGAAAGTATATCATACCCATACAATAGAACAATATTTGCCCATAAAATGAATACCAATACATATGTAGCATGGATAAACATGCACAATAGATTGAGTAATGCTGAACTAAAAAGTCTCCAACTCAAGCTTAAGTTATATGCACCATTCAGAAGATGTAAACTCTAATAGGGAAGACCGATCATCAACATGGGATGGGGAGAACAGGTGAATACTCAGTGTCCCATGGGTCTGGGGTTTCTGTTGAAAAGTGATAGTAAGGTTGCAATGAAGCAGAGTTGGCATTTGCCCAACATTAGGTCTATATATGTTACATATTTTACATTCCAAAGCAGTTGATTTTCTGTTGTATAGATTTAACCTCAGTGTTTAACAGGCAACATTCAAAATTCTAGAGCTCAAATAAAATGATTTTAGACAGTCACTACTGTCTAAAATAGAAACTGCTATATAGAAATTCAAATTATATATATTAATCAACATTTAGAATGCAATATCAAAGTTAAATTGTGAAATGCCATTTAACTTCATTATAGCAGAGTTTTGGGTTTTAAATTTTTATATTTCTCTGTGAGAGGAAAAGAATTCTTTAAATATTATATTTTATTAGTTTATTCTAAAGTTATTCATGAATAGGTTTTTCTAGTTTTAATGAATATAGAGCTTTTTCATATAATACATTGGAATTATTGTTCCTCCACCTAAATCCATACTCTTTTTATCTCTCTCCATTTAAAAAGCAAATGGGTGTCAAGACATAATAATAAAATGAAATGTGATAAAATACAGAGAAACCAACTGGAGTCAGACAAAATGAACAGAGAGGGAAAAAGGCCAAAGGAAAAAAAGCACTTTTATACAATGGAACATTATTCAGCTGTCAAAAAATGGAATGAAATTAACAGGTAAATAAATGAAGCAAGAAAATATTCATTAACAGTGAGGTAACCCAGACTCCCAAAGAGAAGTTTGGTATATAATCTTATATGTTGATGTTTGCTCTTAAGTTCCCAGTAAAAATGACATAATCTGTATAACCACAACAGTTACGTACATAGGAAGGGACAAAAAGGGAGAAATGAATCTCCCTCAGAAGGGAAAATAGAAGGGGTCGTTCCACAGAGAGTTTTAACTGTTACCTGGTGACTTTCTAACTCTGCTGTTCTGTGTGACGCATGTATCTGAAACAGTTTGAAGGTGAGCTGAAAGAGATCACGGCCACACGGATTAATCAGAGTAGAGCAGACAAAAGATAAGAGAAAAATGCTTTCAAACAAGAGGCCAGTTAAATCCACGTAGAAAAGGCAGGTTGACAAATTCCTTTGAGGAAATTAATTTTACCCTTTTTTTCCTAGAACTTGGAGAGCAAAACAATGTGCTGATATGCTGATTTGCAACAAGTGAAGCATTAAATTTCATGATTTTATTTGCTCGTGGAAGCGTGAGGAATCAGATGCAATATCCCTACCAAGAAGTGATATTTTCAGCACATTTAAATATTCTTATCCACTAAGCCAAAGGGAAAACCGAAGATTAAGCTCAGGACTTTATTACTATAAATCTTGCCTCCCAGGTTATGGCCTTCTTTCTTTCAGTTGAAATGCAGCTTCCAAATGTATCATTGATTTTCTTACAACAATAAATTCATCTGCATGTGAACCAGTAGGCAAATGGAATTCTAAAATTCTAAAATAAGATTTAGTTCTCTTGGTTTGGTTGAGAGAATCCTATTACCCATTCTTTCCTGCCAATCACATTACCCAAGCGTTAGAGCTCATGATGCTTCAGAAAAGTGATGCCAAAGTGTGTTTGTCTTCATTTTGGAATACTGTTGCTTTAGGGGTCATTAAATAGTCATTATTGATGGGTTCCAATTGCTTTTCTAGCAATGTTGCCTACTGATTCACAGTTTGAACGATTCTGTCTAAAGTTTCTGAAATAAACAAAATTGGAATATTAATAATACAGAGTTCATTTTGTTGGAAACAATTGTCTTATGTCTGCTATGATTAGTTGTCTCTCTACAACTCATGTGACTAGAGATGTAGTCCCCAGTAATGCTATATTGGGATGTACATATATTTTACATGTATTTTAAATGGAGATACCAGATAGGAGGCTTGGGGAACTGGGGCATGTTTCCAGAAGGTAATCCTTATGTAGCTTCTTTACTTCTCCCGAGAAGAGTGTTCTGTATTGTTCCTGCTTTGGAATCGAACTGCTGATGTTTTGGAGCCTCAGATGATGCAGCCTACTTGATGAGACTACATTTCCCTTCTTGCTCTTTGCTGCTGCATACCTGTGAACTGAATTGCCCTTGTAGGACTATGCCAGTCATTTCATCATTGTCGTGAAGAACTTACTGATACAGGACCATTGGGTCTGCAAAGTGTGTGGTTCTAACATGTATCTTATCCTCAAATAAGTAAGTAAGCATAATCAAGCAAAATGGTTATTTCATCTTCTAGTTAGTAAGTTTTGTGCTATTTTAATTTCTTGTGATTTTATTTACTACATAGCCATAGATTAGTCTAGCACAGTGACAATAAAATCTAGTATAAGAATTTTTTTTTATCTAAGAAGCTTCCAAGTACAAGAAGTAGACAAAATCAGTAAAAGTATGCTTCATGAGAAGTCTAATATAAGAGAGAAATGAATTTTAGATGAAATCATGAGGAGAATATCAGGAATAGTCAGAAATATTGTCAATAAAATCTTGCAATTACAAATGTTGAAGCAACAGTCAGATCCAAAACTGTAGGAAAGGACAAGAAAAATAAGTAGAATCGACAAAAGCCAAAAGGCAAATCTAACAGTGCCAGACATCTTTATTTTTTAAATTTATTAAAGCTGTATTATAAAGAACTTGAGAAACAAAATTGAAGGCTACCAAAAAAATGTGAAGACTACATCTCAGTACATTTCTGTACAGTCAGAATAGCCATTCAAAGCTGTGGAACTTTACACTGAACTTTACACTTTCACAATCAAATATATTGTTATCCACTTATCCACTACCAAAGAATGAAAAAAAAATATGACAGAAGTAAAACTAGAAACACAGTTAGCTTTATATCATCTTCTCTTTACAAATATCTATCACATGTACTCAGTCTATCTTTATAAGGTAGTATTTTTTCCTAGTTCTTTTAACGATAGTTCTTAAATGCTTTAACCTCCCTTCTAGACCACTACCCACCAGAGGTAACATAAAATAAACGTTATTAGGATATGAGGGAAGTGGAAATGTTTATAAGTGCTTATTTGGGGTAAATTCCATCTACAGTGTTAGGAAACCAGCGGTTCTGTTTTTAAGAATCAGCAGTGGCAGCTCTCTCCATGCTCAAACATTTCAAGGCTATAACAGCAGTCCAGTTCAGGGGTATCAGGATAGCAACAGTAGTGGCCTGACCTCACAGGAATACCCAAGCCTCAGCTGAATCTTCACAAGTCACCATGAGGACCAGGGCCAAGAGGACACCTGGAGAATTTCTCAGCTGTGCTTCTCTCTGTGAAGTGGAGATCATCGAAGTTGGGAAACCAACAAGCATTCCACAGTGAGCTCTACCAGCAAGCCACAGCTCTCTTAGAGTCAATTAAGTCCTATTTATACTCCCTCCAAGCATCATGTGTCCTCTATCAGTCTTGCCTCACCAGGTGTCTTGTCTCAACACATGAATCTGTATCAGCAAAGATCACTCTGCCAATCAGCCTGAGTCCGGGGAAGGGACAAGAAGCCACACATACCACCAGAAGTTTTTTGGTGTTTCTTTCTATGGAGTTTTCAAAAATGGAGCTCAACTATGAAATGTAAGAAGGACCAATACATGTGGGTCTTTATCAAAGAATCCTTCATCATGTGTCTTATCACATGTTTGCTTTAGACAAACATCCTTTCACTTGTGTCTGCTTCAGCAAAGCATTTCTTCATGAGTCTACCTTAGTGAAACATCCATTCCTGTGTCCATTTAAGGAAAACACTGCTTCAGGTATTTGCCCCAGAAAAATACCTGATAGAACTGACTTTGCAAAGTACCCTTAAGTTTCCACTTTAAATCTGATACATACTATAACAATGTAAGTATGAGCCATCAGGAATAGGAAGGTTCAGGGAGCTGTAGAGTGCCTTGTATTTGAGATATTAGGGCCCAAATGAGATTCAACCAGTGCATCCAGGTAAATAGAAAGTACCTCCATTGTTACAGTCACATAGCCATACACAATCAATGCAATGACATGGAAACAATAAGGATGACACTTAATGTAGAACTTTGTAGAATCAGAAAACCTGCTTCCTAGGGAAGATTATGATTATGAATTATGATCCCCTTGTGAATATTATTCCTTTTATTCTTAGGTTTCTATTGTTGGACTAAAATACCATGACAATAAGAAATGTGTGGATGAAAGGGTTTATATCAGTTTACAGTTGTAATCCACAATGAAAGGAAGTCAGGGTAGGAACTCATGGCAGGAACAATAGCAAAACCATGGAAGAATTCTGTCTCCTCAGCTTGCTTTAAGATAGCACACAGAACCTGCTGCCTAGGGGTAGCACCATTCCTATTGGGCTGGGCATTCCCACATCAATAATTAATTAAGAAATGCTCCACATGCTTGCCTACAGAGTGATGTCATAAAAGTATCTTCACAATTGGAGTTCATGCCTCATAGCTGACTCTAACTGGTACTAACTAACATACTGAGAAAAATCTCAGTTTATTATCTGTTTTCCAGGTATAGTTAATGGGTAGGCCTATCTAAAACACTTTCATTCTCAAAATGCCATGGTTTGGATTTTAAATTATATAACAATTCTAATTATATATAATTGAATACAATATAAAACAAACTGTGTAGTCTGAGATAAAAGAAGGCATTTTATACTATTTTGTTTTGGTTTAATTGGATGCATTATGAGAGGACAACATAGAAAAGGGAATATTAACAGAAATAAATAATACCAAATACATTTCAAAAAAGTAATATGAAACCTACTGTTCAACTCTAGAAGGTTACATACTCACATATACATAAAAACACACAAAACCACAAGCACACAGACACAAACATACATATGCAATAAAATAGAGTAACTCGATAGCTAACAATTTTATAAAAAGATTACTGTCAAGAATGAGTTATATTTTAGTGATTTAATGGCCACTGATGTCTCATAAACACCTCAAACATTATAGGCTATTGACAAAGCTATTTGTTACCCTCCAGAACTTGATACTAAGACCTTACTGCTGAATATACCATATACTTGAATCATTAAAATGAAGATATGAAACTTATTGTGATATGAATCTCTTTCACAGTTGTGAAAGATGCTATGCCTACTGCTGGAGGAGAAAAGGTATCACCAGTCTTACACATCTGTGAATGAAATATGCTACAATAATTACTGTTGGACAATATGTGCCTACTGGTGTAACACTGGCAGAAAAGTCTTAGGACTAACCAATTGCCATCTGCTTTTTGGGAAACACTTCTCTAGGAAATGAAACCCATACCAAACACTGTAGATCAGTGATCTGTAATAAAATAGGACAAAGACCCAAGGGAAGAACATACTACAATTATTCTATGTTAACATGCCGATTCACAAACGTGGGAGTTCTTTCCATCTTCTGAGGTCTTCTTCAATTTCGTTCATCAGAAACATATAAGTTCTTGTCATTCTGATCTTTCACTTGCTTGGTTAGAATCATACCAAGGTAATTTATATTATTTTTGACTATTGTGAAAGAAGTTGTCTCCCTAATTTCTTTGTCAGATAGTTTATCCTTGTGTAGAGTAAGACTACTGATTTGTTTCGAATAATTTTATAACTTGGCACTTAGTGAAGTTGTTTATCTACTGTAGGAATTCTCTAGTAGAATTTTTGGGGTTACTATGTCTACTATCATGTTATCTGTCAATAGGGATACCTTGATTTCATCTTTGCCAATTTATATCCCCTTGATCTCCTTTTGATGTCTTATTGTTCTACATAGAACTTCAAGTATCATACTAAATAAATAGGGAGAGAGTGGGCAACCTTGTCTTGTTCCTGATTTTAGTGGAATTGCTTCAAGTTTCTCTCCATTTATTTTGATATTGGTTATCGTTTTGCAATATTTTGGTTTTATTGTGCTTAGGTATAAGATTTGAATTCTTGACTTTTCTGTGATTTTTAACATGAAGTGGTGCTGTATTTTGTCAGAGACTTTTTCAGTCTCTATTAAAATAATCATGTGAGTTTTTTCTTTGAGATTGATTATGTAGTGATTACATTCATGGAAGATCTTCCAACTGCTAATACGGACACATGCTCCACTATGTTCATAGCAGCCTTATTTATAATAGCCAGAAGCTGGAAAGAACCCAGATATCCCTCAATAGAGGAATGGATACAAAAAAATGAGGTACATTTACACAATGGAGTACTACTCAGCTATTAAAAACAATGAATTTATGAAATTCTTGGGCAAATGGATGTATCTGGAGGATATCATCCTTAG
>NC_034593.1:69199182-69213968 GCF_900095145.1 Mus pahari
TGGCCATCATTGGGAAGAGAGGCCCCTTGGTCTTGCAAACTTTATATGACCCAGCACAGGGGAATGCCAGGGCCAAGAACTGGGAGTGGGTGGGTAGGGGAGCAGGGGCACGGGGGTGGGGGGGTATAGGTAACGTTCGGGATAGCATATGAAATGTAAATAAAGAAAATATCTAATAAAAAATGGGAAGAAAAAACAAATGTTACATTGTCCTAAAAGAGGAAATAAGCCTCATTTTCAAGCAAAACTTGCAACATATGCAGATCTCATGACAGACCTAGAACTCTATTGACACAAAAAGAGCGTGGAATAAACAGGTCTATGAAAATCATTAGAGTTAAAGTCATAAACGTAATCAGACAGCATCTCATACTTCTCTTGACAGATTGTCTATTTAAGTGTACATCCTCAGTAACAGAGTATAAAGACTCATGGATTTTCTTATATCGAACCATCCCTGCAACCCTGGAATGAAGCCTACTCGATTGTGGTGAATGATAGTTTTGAATGTCTGATAGAATTCTGCACAATTCCGTCTGGTCCTGGGCTCTTTTTGGTTGGAAGATTTTAATGTCTGCTTCTATTTCTTTAGGGGTTATGGGACTGTTTAGGTGGTTTATCTGATCCTGATTTAAGTTTAGTACCTGTTCTCTATCTAGAAAGTTGTTCATTTCATCCAGATGTTGCCGTTGTGTTGACTACTGGCTTTTGTAGTAGGGTCTGATGATTTTTTGAATTTCCTCAGTTTCTGTCATTATGTCTCCTTTTTCATTTCTGATTTTGTTAATTTCAATACTGTCTCTATGCCCTCTGGTTAGTCTGGCTAAGGGTTTATGTATCTTACTGATTTTTCAAAGAACCAGCTCCTGGTTTTGTTGATTCTTTGTATAGTTCTTTTTGTTTATATTGATCAATTTCAGCTTTAGTTTGATTATTTCCTGCTGTCTACTCCTCTTGGATGTATTTACTTCTTTTTGCTGTAGCGATTTCAGGTGTGGAAGCTCTCAGAGATATGAGTTTTCCTCATAGTACTGCTTTCATTGTGTCCTATTACTTTAGGTATGTGGTGCCTTCATTTTCATTAAATTCTAAAAAGTCATTAAATTCTTTATTTCTTCTTTGACCAAGTTATCATTGACTAGAACACTTTTCAGGTTCCATATGTATGTGGGTTTTCTGTACTTTTTGTTGTTACTGAAGACCAACCTCAGTGCATGGTGATCTAATAGAATGCATAGGATTATTTCCATCTTCTTTTATCTGTTAGGGCTTGTTCTGTGAATGATTATATTGTCAATTTTGGAGAAGGTAACATGAGGTACTGAGAATAAGGCATATTCTTTTCTTTTAGGATGAAATTTTAGCTTCTATTTCCATGATCATCCATTGATGAGATTGGGGTGTTGAAGTCTCACACTATTATTGTGTGAGGTACAATGTGTGCTTTGAGCTTTAGTAAAGTTTCTTTTATGAATGTGGGTGCCCTTGCATTTGGATCATAGGTGTTCAGAATTGAGAGTTCATGTAGGTAGATTTTTCCTTTGATAATCCTTATCTTTTTTGACAACTTTTGGTTGAAAGTTGATTTTATTTAATATTAAAATGGCTACTTCAGTTTGTTCCTTGGGACCATATGCTTGGAAATTTTTTTGTCCCTTTACTCTGAGGTTGTGTCTGTCTTTGTCACTGAGGTGTGTTTTCTGTATGCACTAAAATGCTGGGTCCTGTTTACATATCCAGTCTGATAGTCTATGTCTTTTTATTGGGAAATTGAGTCCATTGTTGTTAAGAGAAATTAAGAAAAAGTGATAGTTGCTTCCTGACATTTATTTTTAGAGGTGGAATTATGCTTGTTTGGTGATCTTCTTTTGTGTTTGTTGAAAGATTATTTTCTTGTTTTGTCTAGGGTGTAGCTTCCCTCCTTGTGTTGGAGTTTTCCATCTATTATCCTTTGTAGGGCTGGATTTGTGGAAAGATAATGTTTAAACTTGGTTTTGTCATGGAATATCATGGTTTCTCCACTTATGGTAATTGAGAGTTTTGCTGGATATAGTAGCCTGGCCTGGCATTTGTGTTTTCTTAGGGTCTGTATGACATCTATCCAGGATTTTCTTGCTTCCATAATCTCTAGTGAGAAGTCTGGTATGATTCTAAGAGGTCTGCCTTTATATGTTACTTAACCTTTTACCCTTACTGCTTTTAATATTCTTTCTTTGTTTTGTGCATTTGGTGTTTTGATTATTATATGACAGGAGGAATTTCTTTTCTGGTCCAGGGTATTTAGAGTTCTGTAGGCTTCTTGTATGTTCCTGGGCATCTCTTTCTTTGGGTTAGGGAAGTTTGCTTCTATAATTTTGTTGAAGATATTTACTGGCCCTTTTATTTGGGAATCTTCTCTCTCTTCTATACCTATTATCCTTGGGCTTTGTCTTCTCATTGTGTCCTGGATTTCCTGGATGTTTGGGTTAGGAGCTTTTTGCATTTGCCATTTTCTCTGACTGTTGTGTCAATGTTTTCTGTGATACCTTCTGCACCTGAGATTCTCTTTTCTATCTCTTATATTCTGTTGGTGATGCTTGCACCTATGACTCCTCGTCTCTTTTCTAGGTTTTCTGTCTCCATGGTTGTCTCCCTTTGTGATTTCATTATTGATTTTATTTCCAGTTTTAGATCCTCAATGGTTTTGTTCAATACCTTCACCTGTTTGGTTGTGTTTTCCTGTAATTCTTTAAGGAATTTTTGTGTTTCCTCATTAAGGGCTTCTGTTTACCTCTGTTCTTCTATATTTCTTTAAAGGAATTATTTATGTCCTTCTTAAAGTTGTCTATCATCATCATGAGATGCAGCTTTAAATCAATGTCTTACTTTACTGGTCCCTTTGGAAATCCTGGATTCTGATGATGCCAAGTAGCCTTGGTTTCTGTTGCTGATATTCTTGCCCTTGCCTCTAGCCATCTGGTTATCTGTAGTATTATCTGGTCTTGCTGTGTCTGACTGTGGCTTTACCCTTCTGTAAGCCTGTGTGTCAGCACTCCTAGGAGACCAGTTCTCTCTGGGAGAAATTTGGGTATAGAGATGTGGCCCTGTGGAGGGTCAGATCCAGGGTGCAGAGGGAAGACAGGATTGTGTCCCTGGCAGTTCCTTGACTCCTGTATCCTGACAGCTCTGGGTGGATCCCTCTTTTGCCAGGAATTTGAGCAGAAGTGATGGTCTCCCCTGTGCTCAGGTGTGTCAGCATTCTTAGGAGACCAGATCTCTCCTGGTGGGACCTGGGTATGGAAGCTGTACTCTCAGGTGTGTCACCACTCTTGGGAGACTTGTTCTCTTCCAGTGGGATCTGGGGATGGGGAGCTGTGTTACAGAGTCAGCTCCAGGAGCAGATGGGAACTGGAAGGGTCCTGTTGCAGACTGTGTCCTCAGTTCCTTTGTCCTGAGGCTCTGCGCGGGTTCCTTGGAGCAGAAGTGGTGGTCCTACCTGTGTTCACAGGTGTGTCACTACTCCTGGGAGACCAGCTCTCTCATGGCTGGGCCCAGGTATATAATTCTGTGGCACAGGGTCTGCTTGGGAGCCTATGCCTATAATTCTTAAGTTTGGTCTTTTCTTTGTGTCCTAGTTTTCATGGATGTTTTGGGTTAGGAGGGGTTTTTTGTACTTTGTATTTTGATTGTTATGTCAGTATCTTCTATGGTATCTTCTACACCTGAGTTTCTCTCTTCTATCTCTTGTATTCTGTTGATGATGTTTGCATGTGTGAGTCCTGATCGCTTTTCCTAGTTTAACATCTCCAGGGTTGTCTCCCTTTGTGATTTCTTTATTGTTTCTATTTCCAGTTTTAGATCCTGGACAGTTTAATTCAAATTCTTCACCTGTTTGATTGTGTTTTCCTGTATTCTTTTAAGGAATTTATGTGTTTCCTCTTTAAGGGCTTTTACCTATTTACCTGTGTTTTATTGTATTTCATTAAAGGAGTTATTTATGTCCTCCTCATGGTCCTGTATCATCTTCATGAGATGGGATATTAGATCAGAATCTTGCTCTTCAGGTGTGTTAGGGTATCCAGGGCTTGGTTGAAGAACTGGGTTCTGATGTTGCCATTTGGTTATCTCTGGTGTTAACTGGCCTTGCTCTCTCTGACTGGAGCCTTTCCCTCCTGTGAGCCTGGTTATGTTGGGCCTCCTTTGATCAGGCTGTCTCTGGGTATGAGAGGGTATCTGGAGTGTCTGATCTGTAAGTCTGGCTGTGGCAGACCTCCTGTGAGTTATGCTGACTCTGTGTGGGCAGGGTCCAGGGTGCTGGAGCACACAATCTGCTCCAGGATTCAGTTGAGCACCAGAAGGAAGACGTGTCTCCATGCAGGGCAGGAGGTCCTATGTCCTATGGGCTCCAGGGGGTGAGGGTGTTCCAGTTAGTTATTGAGGCAGGAGGAACTCATCAGTGAACTTGGTGGTATCAGAATTCTGGGAGGTCAAGGTCTGTATTTGAGCAGGTGGTGGGTGTGGGGCTAGAGCACAGAATCTGCTCCTAGGTATAGTTGCAAACAGGAAGGAAGATGTGTCTCTGGCAGGGTGGGAGGTCCTGTATTCTATGGTCCTGGGCGAGGAGAGTCCCACCTAGATCAGATATTGGGCCAGAGTGGGAGACTCACATGTGTCCTGAAGGACAACCTGTCTCTGGGTGTGGGCATGGTGGTGGGGAGGGCGATTGTAGCACATGATCTGCAGGTAGAATTATGTCTTGCTTACATTTCTGTGAAATAAATAAAATGTCATATTAGTGACTATAGAGTTTTTGTTATTTTACACCATGAATAGTATTTCCTCTAATATTTCCATATAAATTAAATGAAAAAAATATATAAATGCATATAACCACATGATGGAAATGGAGATGTCTTTAAACTGTATAAATATTAACTAACACAGAACGATATAGCTTTTGAATCACTTCAAAGGCAAGAAATAATTAAAAGTTATCAGTAAAATCTTAAAAGCTATTATGTTCATGACCTGAGGTTACTTAGTAGTGTAATTGATATAGTAGCCTAAATAGGCATTAAAAGCCTTTCACAAGAGAATATTAAATGATGTCAGGTAATATTTAAGGCAATGTTTTCTAAATCAGTTTTCATTACATCTTCTATTACCATTGCTTTCATTAAAAAATTAAACGTATGCATAATAAAGACATGGAGAATTGGAAATGCAAGATTTAAAACCTGACATTGCTTCAGGATAAGATTATACTTAGCGTTTGAAATTTTTTACATACCATCAGTAGTTTCTAAGCTGGGTAAATATTATTTATGTTAAGTTTAAAAATGCATATATTTTAGCTTATTGGTCTCTGTATGTAGAACAGATAAAAATTCATGTATCAATTCATAACTATACATACAACAAACAGCACAAATAAGTTGCCTGAAATAATGTTCTATGATATGTGAAAATAATGCAATGTTTTACAACATACACTAAGCATACATTATTATAATGTAGTTACAAGATAATTTATGAACTTGGCTGTTCCCAAAGATGCCACATTCAGATTTGCTGTGTTAGAAAGAGCTTCACTATTTAACATTTCATCTGTAAGGACCTTTAATAAATACATGCTGTGTCATAACAAAAAATGTTTCACTAAAACTTAATTACCATTTGAATTTTTAAGGCGTATACTAAATATAGGTTAGTCTTTCAGAGAGCTAGCAAGGTGATATGTAGAGTTTTGGGTACATTTCTACTTACTCCTCTTTTAAAGTCTCCAAACAAGGAGAAAGCAGTATCTGAATAACCAGGTTGTTTGATGAGGAACTCCGGACCCATAAAGCCAAGGCATATGATACTCATGAAAATAGAACTCAATCACCAGCCCTTTTACCCTTTTCCCAGTATAAATCCAGAGCCCAAAAGGACTTATTTATCAGGTGAAGGGCAAGACAGATGTTTTAATAAGCATCAACACACACCCTAGATACCTGAAACATTTGTTGCTGGGAAAACCTACAACCCACATTGACCCCAAGCCCAGAGTAGAGTAAAGGGCTTGGCATGCAGATATCCTGAGTTAACAGTCAGCCATATCTAACATACCATTTATTGACTCAAAGGCAGCCAACTGACTCTATTTGAGTCCACTGGTATAGCCAGGTCCTGGTGGAACTTCTAGATACTGACATGTAGGTAGCCGTCTCAATTACTCAATATTCTATTTTAATCCCATATAGCTCACAAAGATTGATGCATATGATACCTCTGCAGCTGTGTAACTCATCATGCTAAGAGCTTCCAGGGCATCAACCTGAAAAGAAGAACTGCATCTTATTTGGCAGCATAGAGCCATGGCATAGCCTTGGATGAGACCTTGGCAATACTGATTGCTGCTGAGCAGCTATGTTAAAAAAAAAAAAAAAAAAAAAAAAAAACTGAAGTCCCACCTGGATCAAGAGCCTATACCGCCTACCCAGCCATAACACACATCACAAAAGGAAAGCTCTTCACTAATAAGACTAGCATAAAATTTGTGAAGGATCTATTGGAGGCACAAGCAGCAATACATGGGCAACCCATGCATCAAAGAACAATAAAACAATGAGCCTCAAATACTGGGAACTTGGGAAATTATTCAAAATACAATTCAATATAATAATTTAAAGATTTGTTTATTTGATGTGTTTCAATGATTTGTCTGTGTGTCTGTCTGTGTGAGGGTGTCAGATCCTCTGGAACTGGAGTGACAGACAGTTGGGAGCTTCCATGGGGGTGCTTGGAATTGAACCCAGGTCCTCCAAAGGAGAATCTATTACTCTAAACCGTGGAGCCATCTTTCCAGTCCTCAAAATAAAAATTTAAGGAAATTTAATGAAATACCAGGAATATGTAAGGGTAATTCATAGATTATTTCAGGAACTCAGGAAATTAGAGAAAGACCATATATAAACTATAAAGAATGGTCCACATTCCTAATGTAATTCAGGTCTTCTGAGTTCCTTCCACACACACCTTTTGTATTCATCTTTATATACAGTGTGACAACCAAGTCCAAAGGTTAAGAACAACCCAGTCAGGTTATCATTGCAATGATACATTTTTTTATTCTAGTTTTCTATGCTTATCAGCTTTTAGTTGATATTTCAACTTATCGCAAGAAAAGTAAATCAAATGTCTATTTATATTAGCCCATGTTGCAACAAGCAGCAATCCTTCATTTAAAGAGAACATAGAAAAGAGTCATCATTGTGTCATCACAGGCATAAAGTAAAGGACAATACCTGCACCAAGGGCTCCCTTTCTCGCTGTAATTCCATACAGATTTGGTTCTATGGATTGGTCCAACCTGCATCATTAATCCTCTACAGAGATATATTCACAGGTAAACTAAGATGTGTCCACACTAGTATCCTGGCCCTTATTAATCTGAGGAAGATCGTAGCATTGAATGAATGTTAAAAGTTTTTCTCCTGACATCTGGATAGCAACCACATCAATTCAGATATATGTCAAGGGATATCCATTACATAAGGATAAACATAGTTCTCAACAGTAACTTTATAGTCCAAGAGAAACTAAAGTAGAAGCTGAAAATTCTTCAAGAAAGAAAAAGCATGAAACAAAATTATAGCAAACATAGCTGCCCTTACAAATGGTTGAGAAATACATTCTCTCCAAGCCATAGCCCCAGCCATGTTTGAAGTGCTGATATAATCCTATAATAAAATTAATTTAAAATTCATTAGTAAAGCAGCTTTTCAAATGGGAAAACCAAGAAAATAAAACAAGAACTGTTAGCAGTTGTTTATTAATCCTTTTTTGCTGTTTTCCTCTTAACCCAGCTACCTCCAAAATAAGGGTCCAACAACTGAGCAGTATTACTCCATTTTAATCCTCTAAGTAAATCTGGCTCCCTCACAATAAAAATCTCAGTGGTACTTGCATTTTAGTACTAATCTGGTTCTTCAGTCTATAGGTGTTTTTCTCATGGTGTCTCCTGGACTATTTTCTCTTTGCTGAATCCCCCCATTCCGCTCTCTGTTTCCTCCCTTTGGCTATGAGGAAGTCCAGTCCTACTCTTCCCCCTGCTCAGTCACTGGCTGATTGGCTTCTTTATTGACCAATAATGGAATAATTGGGGAATGATATGCACAACATTGAGACACGAGTTTCTCAGAATAAGGATTGCAACCAGATATGGGCACATAAATCTGAATTTGAATAATATGTGAATAATCTTTACACAGAGCACAATAACCTTATGTCTAGAAAGAAAAGCATAAAAAGTCACAAAACAACAAATATAAATAAATGACAAAGAAGCGAGAAAAAACAATACAGCCGAAAATTTTAAAAAGAAGGAAAAGAATTTTACTAACCTTGAATGAAAGCAGAAAAAAATTCAGAATTAAAGTATGACATACCTAAATGGATTTTAAAAAAAATTCAGATCCAACTATTTGCAGCTTACAGGACAGTAATTTTACCTAAAAGATGTATATAGGCTGAACATGTTCAAATGGACAACAGATACCATGATAATGGAAAACAAAATGAACAGGTGCCATAAAGCTCCAATAAAATGGGATGTAAGTCATATACTTTAAAAAGAGAATAATACTACTAAATAAGAATAAAATAGAAATAATTATAATAGTTAATAAAAATTAAAATATCCAATAATGCAAAGCAAACAGTACTAGATTTGGCAGCAAAGATAGCCTTTAATCCAACAATAGTTGGAAATTTAGGTCCTACTTTCATGAATAAACCAGAAACAATCATGAATGAAACATCAGTTATGTTGTACTAAACAAAACAAATGGATTTGTGATGTTTATAAACCATTTCACTCAATAGTTGCAAATTTTACATTCTCTTCAGTACATGGAATGTACTTCAGGATAGACCACATGATTTAGAACATACAAAATAAGTTTAAAGACATGAAAACATGGCCTTTGTCTGAGATAACAATTAAACAATATCAGAAATAAATCCAAGAAACTTGGCAACTTTATATACCCCAGTACAGGGGAACACGAGGGCCAAGAAGGGGGAGTGGGTGGGTAGGTGAGGGGGGTAGTATAGGGGACTTTGGGGATAGCATTTAAAGTGTAAATGAAGTAAATACCTAATAAAAATTGGAAAAAAAAAGAAACTTGAAAAAAATTGCCATGTGCCAGAATACCAGAAAACACAGAAAAAATGGACATTTCTGAAAGTATATAGTAAGAAAAAGTAAACTCACAAGGACAGAAAAACTTTGAGCAAATAAAAATATAATTGAATCAGTGATAAAAATTTCCCCAGTAAAGAAAAGCCAATTTTTCCAGCTTTCTCTGTTGATTTTCCCAGCTTTCACTGTTGATTTTTACCAAATTATGAGAAAAATTAAAAACACCTTTTGTCAAACAATTGAAATTAGTGAGTATCAAATCACACATTAAAACTTTTTCAGAAGGATAGAATTACCAAATGCCGAATCTTAATGAGAGAGAGAGAGCGAGAGAGAGAGAGAGAGAACTATTCATGTAAAAATCCTCAGTAAATTACTAATAAATTGAATCCAACAACAAATAGTAAATATTACACACATGATGATCTGTAATTTTCCCAAAAGACATAATGGTAGGTCAATATAGAAAAATCGAAACTATATTTTCAAAATCTGATAAAAAAAAATCACAGCAATATATTAGAAGAAAAAATAAATGCAGAAAAGTAAGCTAGATGAACAAGAATGCGTATTTGATAACAACACATACTAAGGTGGGAAAAACGAAAGGATTTCCCCTTCCATCAATATCAAGGAAAAACCTTTGCTTTTATTGTTATTATTTCATATAGTGTTGAAAAAATTAGAAATATTAAAGAGCAATGGGACAGAGAATGCATTGCAAAGAAGAGATCAAGTAATCATCATTGGTAAACAACATGATCTTCTATGTAGGAAGACATAAAGACTTACTCTCTCTCTCTCTCTCTCTCTCTCTCTCTCTCTCTCTCTCTCTCTCTCTAGCTATGTCTCTCCAGCTCTATCTCACATACATACACACAAACATAAACACACACATATACACATGGACACACACACAAACAAATACACACAAAGAGCTCAAAGAAATTTTAAAATTCTATAAATTTGCAAGATGAAAATTAATATTAAAAATTAGTTGCCCTTAATCCTTCCCCCAACTTTTCCTTAAGATTCCCTAAGCTCCATCCACTGTTTGGCTGTGGGCCCCTGCATTTGTTTCAATGGGTCTGCCTAGTCTGGTCTCAGTGGAAGAGGATGCACCTAGTCCTGCAGAGATTTGATGTTTCAGGTGTGAGAATATCTGGGAGGGGACCTGTACCCTATCAGAGGATAAGGCGAGGGGGAAGGAGATAGGAGGGACTGGAGGAAGGGAAGGGCAGTGATTGTGATGTAAAATGAATAAAAAAGTAAAATAGAAAATATTACTTGGTTTAAGAAAATAGTTGTTTTTTTATGTAATACAAAAGTTTTAAGAAGAAATAAAAATAAGTAAAGCCATCCCATATATAATAACCACAAAAAGTAAAAAGCTGGAAAGGCATCTGAAAAATTATGATTTCTGAAAGAAATCTGTAAAGTATTTACACAAATCCAAGAGAACACAAATTTTAAAAAATGGTAAAATACTTGATCCTTATAAAAGAGAAGAATTTATATTTTAAATATCTCAAAAATTTCTGTTTCCTTAATGTAGGCTGAAGATTACACTTATCTGTGTATATGTGGACAATAATCAGAGTGTAGTTAGGGGTTGTGTTTGTTTAGTAAAGTGATGGTTATTGGTTCTCCTATAAGATCCATGACTTTATTAATCCTAAATAGACAGCTGTTGCCACTAACAAGCCTGATATTCTTCTTGTTGAGAGGGTTGTAAAATAGTTCATCATAGGTGTAAAAGTAACTTTTATTTGCCAGATGTAACTTTTGTCTCAGAGACTTACTACTGAGTAAGCTCACCATTTCTAATTCTTTCTGAACTTTGGCTGGCTGGTTCAACTCAGCTGTTCTGGCTCAATACTCCTCTCCAAGCTGACTGATTCATACAGGCTGCTCTCAACTTCTCACTGAATAACTCTGCTTGAAAAAACTGCCTTTGAACTCTTCAAACTGAGCTGCACTGACTGCATGAACTGAAAGAAACTAAATTGAACTGCATGAACTCAACTGAACTCAACTATAACTATAACTGAACTGAACTCAGCCACCTGCACACACTGAACTGCCCTGCACACCTGACTCATTCTTCACTTCTTTTAAGTGATCCCTTGTACTGGTTAATTTTGTGTCAACTTGACACAAGCTGGAGTTATCACAGAGAAAGGAGCTTTAGTTGGGGAAATGCCTCCATGAGGTCCAGCTGCAAGGCATTTTCTCAATTAGTGATCAAGGGGAGAGGTCCCCTGTGGGTGGTGCCATCTCTGGGCTGGTAGTCTTGGTTCTATAAGAGAGCAGGCTGAGCAAGCCAGGGGAGGCAAGCCAGTAAAGAAAATGCCTCCATGGCCTCTGCATCAGCTCCTGCTTCTTGACCTGCTTGAGTTCCAGTCCTGACATCCTTGGTGATGAGCAGCAATATGGAAGTGTAAGCTGAATAAACCCTTTCCTCCCCAACAAGCTTCTTGGTCATGATGTTTTGTCCAGGAATAGAAACCCTGACTAAGACACCCCTCTTTCCTGTCTGTTCATGTGAGTGTTAGAAATATCCTACCTCTGTCTTATTCTGTCAAATATTTCTGATTTGTGATGTTTGTCTTCCCCTCAGTTAAACATCATTTTCAAATATGGCTGCTTCCTTCTCCAAACTACCTTTACCTTCATTTTGGGAGATTAAAGGTATTTACTAAAGACATGTCTATATTTCAGATGGAGGGATTAAAGGTGTGGCATTCCAGATGGATCAGACTGACCTAGACGTTTTTTGGATCTGATCCCTAGACAAAGCAGACATGTTGCTGGATTAAAATACCTCTATACCTAGAAAAGCACAAACCAAGTAGTTATCCAATCATAAATGGTTATCCCTAAATATATACAGACAAATAATATTATAAAGATATTGAAGATTATATATACATATATTTTATATATACAGATTTTATATATTATGCATACATAATAGTATAATATAATACTATATATATATATATATATATATATATATATATATATATATATACATACATATATAACTGCATTTGGCAACAATTAATTTAAAAGGAGGTCATAAATTTAAAGAGAGTGAGAAGGATTTGGGGGAAGAAAAGGGAAGTGAGAAATTTAGTAATTATATTGTAGACTCAAAATAAAATTAAGAAAATGTTCATACTACCCTTCCACAAAAGCCATTCATGGTGACACACTAAAACTACCCTCCCCCTTAAAAAAGAAAAATCCTCACTAATACTCAAACTAATAGCTCATTTCACAATATCAATGAGAAGAAATAAATACCCTAGCATTAGAGATCCAAAACAAATCAAGATAAGTAAATGACACCAGTAATATCAACTCTTCAGAGATGGAGACATGAGCACCAAGGTAAGATGGTGTTCTAGGAACAATACCCCAGGGGAATGATGGCCAACACAAAATGAACTTAATACCATCTTTGGAGTGTCATTGTTTCATAATTTTACATCTGGGATACTTTTAATTTTTCATAGATCGTGTGTGTGTGTGTGTGTGTGTGTGTGTGTGTGTGTGTGTGTGTATGTGTTTACAGTTGATTTTAGATATTTCTGTTTTTATGGAATTCCTGTGTGTACATGTGTCTGAGCTTTTATGCATTTCTTGTGCTTTTTCTTTTGGTCTTTTCCTGTTTAGTGTTGTGGTGGTTTGAATATGCCTGGCCCAGGGAAGGGCACTATTAGGAGGTGTGGCATTGTTGAAGGAAGTGTGTCACTGTGGGGCAGGCAATGAGATCTTCCTCCTAAGCACATAGTAGTCAGTCTTCTCCTGTTCACCTTCAGAACAAGATAATGAACTCTCACCTCCTCTAGTACCATGCCTGCCTGGACACTGCTGTGTTTCCAGCCATGGTAAAAACTGACTGAACCTCAGAAACAGTAAGCTAGCCTCAATTAAATATCCTTTACAATAGTTGCCTTGGGCATGGTGTCTCTTCACAGAAATAAAACCTTAAGACGGGTGTTTTGACCTATTTCTGTTTGTTTGTATTTTTATTTATTATAATCCCATAGATTGATATTTGTTTTCTTATGAGAAAGAGAAATAGATCCTAGTATCAGATGGAAGGAAAGGTAGGGAGGAAATGGGAGGAGTAAAAGAGGAGAAACTATAATCAAAATATATAGTATGAAAAAAACAACTATTTTCAATAAATGAGAAAAATGTTTTCAATAAATGCTTCTGGGAACACCGGTATCTAAATCCAGAAGAAATATATCTCTATCTTTTGATGTCTATCAAAATCAGTTCAAGTAATTTAAATGTAAGACACAAAACTTTGGTGGTGCTAAACTTGTGGAAGTACATCAGGATAATGTTTCTGGAAAAAAAGCATTTTGACATGCTCCTGAGATCACAAGGAAAAAAGTCATAAATGCCCACCCATAAAATCGACAGCTCCTGAACACTAATGAAGCAATTGGTAGGAGTCAGCATGCAGGGTAAGATTAGGCATTTGAAAACAATTTATTCACCAGAAATGATCTACAAGCCATAATAAATTTAGGAAAGTCAGCAGCAAATGATGATAATGATTTGAATTATAATAATTTTAATAAACATTTCTCAAGGACATATATAATGGCAAAAGTTATATGAAATATGTCCAAACTAACTCATCATCAGTAAATGCAAATCAAAATCCGAAGTTGCCTGGAAGGATGTGGCAGAAGGGAAATTCAGAGTAGTGTTAGTGAGGTTAGTGAGGATGTAAATTAGTGTAGTTATTATGGAAACTAGTGTGGAGTTTCCTCCAGAAATATAAATTACTATGCTTATCAATTCCACTGCTAGGTACATAATAAATCCAGAAGAAATGAAATCTATACCAAAGCAACATCTTCATCTGTCTATTGCAGTGGCAACTCTCTCTCTCTCTCTCTCTCTCTCTCTCTCTCTCTCTCTCTCTCTCATATTAAGATTATTATAATGTATTGAGATATTAAAAGTAAGATCTTGCAGTTTGCAACACTGAGAAATTAAATAATAAGCAGTACATGTTCTCAAAATGTGGTGGCTACAATGTTGATCAAGAATGATATAGGATTGAATAGTCTGAGAAAGATGGGGAGACTGAAGTGAGGATAGTATATAAAACATCTGAATATGAAGAATAATATCGGGTGTTATATGACAAGTATGTTAACAATATTGAATTTCTTGGAATTGCTAGTAGAGAGGGTGTATAATTCCCCAAACAAAGAAGTGACAAGCATTTGAGATGATACCTATATTAACAACCCTAACCTGATCGTGACACAATCTGTAGTTTATTAAACTGTTACCCTGAACCGAAGTTATTTGTATGATTCATTTGAGCTATTTAAAACCGTGAATATATGTTTAAATCAGTTGTTCAGTTCAGAATGTAAAGTTGTGGCCACAAGGAGGCTAAAGTGTAGTTCTCCACAACTGAGGGCTTCTGGTGGGAGTGCAGGTGAGGAAAGACTAAATTCTCTTTAAAGGGCTGGCTACTGAGAGTTCGACCACGCTCTAGTGAGTGAGTATACATACAACACAAATTGGACTTGTATTCTCCTCCTTCCTCCTCCTCCTCCTCCTCCTCCTCCTCCTC